>NW_026920067.1:0-16602 GCF_032062105.1 Saccostrea cuccullata
ACTTCATAATGTCATACACGTCATACATGTCATACACGTAAGCTATTAATATTATTCAAATACACAGTTTAAATACTGATTATTTTTTATCGGTCTACAAAACATCTGAATTTCATTAAATAATGTTTTTTAAAAATTCGTCTTTTTCTTTTCTTACGAAGAAGGTTCTTTAACTAAAACGCTAATGATACATCCCGTTTGACCACTTAAGCATGGCCTGGACAATGTAAAATCGCTGTATATGCAATAAGGCATGTATATTAAATTGTTTTACAATTATACACGATAAAACAAAAATTATTTTTCTTCATATTTATTGTGAATATGCTTGAGTCTTTACCATAAAGACTACATGTTTGATAATAAAGGATAGTGTTGTGGATGAAGATATACACAAAAAACGGGAAATTATTGATTCAACTTTGGAAGATTACTTCGGATATCTCGAACCCCCGGATATCTCGAAGTTGTGTCCAGGTCCCCTCAACTTCGAGATACTGATATTTCACTGTACTTGTGTATACGAGGGGCGTTCAAAACATAATGTCATTGGGGCTAGGAAAGAAACAAAAAAAAAAACCTGCCTTTCTATGATTTAGTCTGAATGCTTTAACAAAACTATTCTCTTTTAATTAAAACACATGTCTGTAACATTTTTTTTCAATTTCTAATTGTTTTAGAATATATTTTTAAGTATGACCCGTCGTATACTGGAATTTGGCAGATCCTATGATTTGCTGTACTTGTTTTTTTTTTCTTTCTGATAGATGTTTATCTAAGTTTGGGAAATGAAACAAGTCAAAGGTTGAAAGATCTGGCAAATTTTGTTGGTGTGACAAAACATTAACTTTCTGTTTATCCCCAAAACTCCTTTACTCTTCATGGCCTGTGGGTTTGGACGCTGTCATGAAGAAATTTAATGTAGTGAATTCCTCATTCTGTTTCCTTCCTCTCATAAACCTTTCATTTTTTGCACAAAAATTGTTTTCTAGACTCCTCCAGAAATTGAACCTCCTCCCCGAATATGAATTTGAACAATAAGGACCACTAATATTAGAGAAAATAGCATATTAAACTGTTTTTGTGCACTTGCAATAATTCTTTGCTCTTTTTATACCTTTGCAGTTTTGTCAAGTTCATCTTATTGTAAATTTGTTTTGAGGGTTTAAAGCAAAATGGATTCAAGTTTCATCATCTGTTTGAATTTCAGACAAACGTTGATAAGTACAATTTTTGATTTTTAAAAAAATAATTGTTTAGATATTCCTACACGCTGTCTTTTTCACTCATTTTTCAAAATGTAGGGTGGCCTTTGAGTATTAAACATTTTTACTATCAAATGTTTCTTTAAAACAGTGTGAATACCCCAAAAATGACCTTTGAAATCACCTTTCTATTCAAACAGACATTGGTTGCTGTAAATTTATTATATTTCAGTTAATATATTTTTGGGATATTAACAAGTTTTACAGATGCTTTAATGAAGTGTTTCATTTTACTTTAGTTTACTGATTCTTAACAATTCATTTTAATGCAGTGTATCGAATAGCCCTTGTTTTCCAGATACCCACAATGAAATAATGCGATGAAAAATGGTCACATAAACTGTTATTAATTCATTTAAGATTCAATAATGAGAGCCAAGCTTAATTTCATATGATTTCTATGTTTCATGTCATCGAGCTAATGACATTATTTATTGAACGTGCCTCGCATTATTAAAAATTAATAATAACATTCACGATGGGTTTAATTTGGCGGAAAATTAATAGCGAAATTAAAACCATCGTGAATTTTGCCAATCTACAGTATAAAACATATACATGTACAATTTGCACTTTTGTGTAACTATTGATATCCTAAAGCAATTTAACTTTTGGGGCACTTTAACCCCCGGCCCAAAATATCTAATAATAAAAAATAGGCTATTTTGACCTAGTACCTTATGAAAAAAAATAAATGTATTGACAAACTTGTACAAAATGTAGATAATATGTACATTTTGCTTTGCTAAGCAAAGAATGCCTGCTTGTCTTCTTTGGTACAATGGATTTTTCATGGCCAGTCCAAGCTAGACCAGCTCAATTAATGTTTTATAAAAGAAGAAAGGAACAGGTAAAATGGAACAATTCTCCAAACAATGCACTGTTTAATTGCTACATACTAGTAACCAAGACGCATACTGTGTTTTAGTGACACTCTAGCTATTCAAAAGTTGGCAATTATCAGTTTACAGTGAATATTAATTTAATAAATAACACATAATTCTTTGAAATCAAATCGTATGTAAAATAAGTTTGAAAACTTAAATGTAAGTGTACGTTCAACAGAATAAAAAGTGTATTTAAAAAGATACAGAAATTTAATTTAAAAAGATTAACGTTTTCTATCATAATTATCATTTGCAAAAAAAATTATAATAAATTAATAAAATTAATAAAATCTAGAGGCCCATGGGCTTATAGGTCACCTGAGTATCATATAACAATTTTCCAGTAACTGAATTTGGTTCGTGTTTTAAGCCAGAGGCCACTAAATTCACGAATTTGAAAGAGGCACCATTGCTTATCATAACTATACACTTAGCATGCTTTGGTTGCTTAACTTACAGAGGTAGATCAGAGTAACAAAGAGGAAATGTATTTCCACTTTTTAACCAGTTGTGCACCCAACCCCACAGGAACCACTGACCTAGGGGCCACATATTTCAAAATTTTGGAAATTTTATCATAAATTTTATTTTCATCAGAAATGATTGATTAATACCAAAGAGCAGATTTAAATTCATTATTAAAGCATTATTTTTTAAGACTATATACCCCCTCCCCGTACCTTTGACCCAGAGGCCCTGAAATAAACAATTTTGGAAGAGGCACCTTTCTTCTTCATAAATAAGTATTTAGATCTTTGGGATAATATCTGGGAGCAAAGGGAAAGATTTTCAAATAAATTTATGCAATTCTATACATATTCATTTTAGCCCCATCCTAAAACCAGAACACCTGACCCAGTGGCTCTGAAATTCATAAATCAGGAAGAGGCAGCTTTCCTCATCATAATTATAAGCATACTCCATTGGTTTATAACCCATGAGCAGATTTTTAAAGAATTTATGCATTTTCACTATATAATCAATAGACCCTCGCCCTAGTACTAGAACCCATCACCCTTGGGCCATGAATTTCGCAATTTTGGTAGACGACTCAATTGCTGATCACAATCATGCTAACAGTTTGACTGCTTGATGTCCAGGAGCAAAGAAGATTTTTAAAGATTGCATTAATTTTAGTGGTTTTGGACCCACCTCTCAGGTCCCGGGGGGAGGGACCATGACATTGAAAATTTTCGTTCGCCTTTATTCATAAATTGCTTTGCGCCAAATTTTGTTGAGCGGTTGCAGAGAAGATGCTGAAAATGTTCAAATGTTAACGCACGATGCACGACGACGGACAAAAACGGACAGCAATAGGCACCCGAGTTTTACCTTAACAATAATTATCATGTAAGGTATACATACAAAATAATGCTTTGTAATGATAATTAATGCCAGCATTACACTGGATTTTATGGAGTTATGCATTACATTACCATTATATGTAAATTACATAATTTCTCATGTATATGTATGTTTTATTGTTCTACTTCAATAACAATAACAGTTATTTATTGCCAGGGTTTAACATTTCTGAAATTAAAATCAATAGACAATGTTAATTTTGAGAACAAAACCCTTAAGATTTAAATCTTGAAAATTACATATTTTATGCTTCAATGAAATCATTTCGGAACGTATCGCGTGGGAAAAGTAAAAACCTATTGCCTTGGTAAATGCCTAGTGAGTAGTTATTCTCTCTCTCTCTCTCTCTCTAGTTACCTTTTCTTTATCACAAACGGCTAACCATAAATGTTTATAAAAGAAAAAAAAAGTATACGACCTTCAACTATTGATTCCGAATAGATATAGGACGTTTCTTCTATGTCCTAGATGATGGAATCGGAAATAATAGATCAAGAATTGAGTGACATGACAATCGATCAGTTCCCTGAAGATCCCGGGATAACGGATATTGCTCTTATTGTAGAGGGAAAAAAGATGTACACTGCTAAATCAATTCTTTCCATTGCATCCCCTGTCTTCAGAGCAATGTTTTCGTCGGATTTTAAAGAAAGAAATGCAAACGAAATTGAACTACCTGGAAAAATCTATGGAGACTTTGAAAAATTTCTTATGTGCTTGTCTCCAGATAAATACTTGGATTTGGATGGTATGTATTCAATGTTTGGTTAAAAAAAAAGAAATAACAGGAAGCATTCATTAGAAGAATCATATGTGATAGAGAAAGTAGAAAATATTTTGAATTGACCAATCATCAAATAAAAAGCTCTTTTGAATATCTTTGTTGACAATAAATAAAATAAGTCTATTTATGCACAGCAAAGGAATACAAAGTAAACATTAATTATTGTGTTTCAGAGCAATTTTTTTATGGAAGACCAAAATGGAAATAATTTCAACTTAAAAACTGATAAAGTTACCATGTTGCATTCCTTTTTCTACTCTGGGGCTCAAAAAGGGAGGTACTTCTATGACGTTTTTTCCCACAAAAATACCCCTGATTCCTTGATTTCCGTTTATTGAAAAAAGATTAGGAAATTAAGCATACAAAAAATTCCCTTAAATTCATAATTTTTAATTAGTATTTTGATGAACGTTGCTCTTTTATTTCTGCCATAAAATTGGTTTTAAAGCGGAGGTTTTTTTTTTAGAAGAAAATAATCATTTTTTTCCTTTTGAACTATATTCAGTACTGTTAATTTTAGATTCCTATTTTCCCATGCTGGTCGCACACAAAACTGTTTTTTGCAATGAAATGTGTTATGTTGGTTCTAAAATATCTATTAAATTATTATACCCCCGCTCCGAAGGAGAGGGGCTATACTATTTTACCCTTGTGTATCTGTCTGTCTGTCTAGCTGTCTGTCTGTCCGTAAAAAAAAATCATCGCAGTTTTCTCAGCAACTACTCATCGCAGGTGCTTGAAATTTTAACACAATTTTCTCTGAGGTATGCCATACGCTGGGATACATTTTTGGTCAAATCCGATGTCAACTTTCTGTTTGTCTGTGCGTCTGTCCGTTTCATACATAACAAATTTTCGTCGACGTTTTCTCAGCAACTACTCATTGCAGATGCTTGAAATCATAACACAATCTTCTCTGAGGTATGCCATACGGTGTAGATTAATTTTGTTGAGAATCTGATATCAATTTCATATTTTTCTGTGCATCTGTCCATAATTGAACTTGTGTATATTAACATGATAGTGTTTATTCATACTAGAGCGGGGGTGTTCCTAGTGAGCATTGGCTCAAAGATTTCTTGTTTCTAATGAACTCTTTCAGTGAAATGTGTCAAATAATATAAATATATAGAGCCAATTAGAGAAAAGTAATAAAACTAATTTTAACATTAGATTGACATTTTTTAGTAATGTCTAAAAATTAACATCATATACCCACACTTTTGGTGTTATTTTCTTAATATTTTAAATTTTTTCGACCGAAGAAATATAGTGAAAAAGTGTATAGTGAAATAATGTATAGTGAAATTGCATTAATTTCTTGAAAATTTTATTCTTTGCTCCAGGACATAGGCCTTTGGATCGCTTAAAAAAATGTGTGTGTAAAAAAAATAAAGGTATTGAACTCTTTCACTGGGTACCTAATTTCGCTAATAAAATATGTTTTATTCTAATGCTTTAAAATTCTACTTTCTATTGAAATCTATTTATAGATAAACATTCTTCAATTCTACCAATGCTCATTCCGAAATTCAACATATTTCTTGAGATATTCTAAAATCAATTTCAAAAATGACCTACTTTCTTTTACTCGACATTAGCTTGGGCCCTTGGTCATTCACATGTAAACAGACGGTGTTTGAAGTGCGGCGAAGAGTTGCATAGTATTTGCAAAATCTTTCAACAATTTAAAGTTGATTTCTTATCCCAAATTGTAACGTTAAGTCTGTAATAATATTCCTTTCGCGAAAAAATTAATTTAAAAACGTCTACATCAACAACTACCGCCATGTTGATTATGAATGTAAATGAAGCCATGGTAGAACGAATTTCTCCCGGAATGCATTATAAACCTTTCGATTTTTAAAACAATTAGACCGCTAAAATGTTGTTTGTAACTTAGTTACACCATATGATCAAATTAAAGTAAAACCTTGTAAAGGTTGAATGCAAATGAGCAAATATTCATAGAGTTTAGAATTTATTCCGGGGAAAATTTGTCCCGTCGTTCCCGCTTTACAATTAGTGAAGGCCCAAGCTGATGTCGAGTGAAAAATTAATGTCAATTTGGGAATTGATTTCAGAATATCTCTAGAATTATAAGGAACTAGTGCTAATTGTAACGGGAACCGTTACAGATGTTCCCCAAACGCTCCCCAACTCCCTTTTGGTGCCATATTCCCTGTAAGCTTCATTAAATAAGACAAACTCTGTGCATATATGACTTTAACAACGTTTTCCCAGAAGGATATCAATTATATTCAAATTTTACCATTGCACCTGTGCACATGTGAATACATGTGCGATATGACCATATCATCTTGTCTACACTATCTATATATTTTAATATACTATATATTAAAGCATTCAGTCCAAAAGTATTAAAAATCACTCATTCAAGTGTTTTTTTTAATTTCACTCGTTCGAAATGCATGCACGTGCGTGCACGAGCATGATCACCATACTTTCTTGTAGGAGTCCCTTATATCTATCAGTATTCTAAATCCCATCCTGTTTGGTTGAAAAACAAGGGAGTTATAGCCATTTCAAGTTTCAGCCAATCAGATTGCAGCACACGTGCATGCGCGTAATTTCATGAATTTTTTTCTATATCATCTTGTAGGGTATCCTAATGCATGACTATGTTTTAAATTTTAAAGCATTTCGTCAAAATACAAAGGGGATATAGCCATTTAAAGTTTCAGCCAATCAGATTGCAGCACACGCGCATGCGCAAGCTTTCATGAATATTTTCATATATCATGCTGTAGATCTTCATAATGTAGGACTATGTTCTAAATTTCAAAGGATTATGACAAGAAACAAGAAAGATATTGAGACTTTAGTTTCAGCCAATCAGAGCAAAGCGCACGTGCATACGCGTGAGTTCTTGCTATTTTGACCATGCCAGCTTGTGCATACAACTAATGTATCCTTACATTATGAGTTTCAAAAAATTTCATCAAAAAATAGAAAAGTTACGGCAATATCCATTATATTGGTCATTTCACGTGTTGCACGTGCGCGCTCTTGCAAGCACGTGCGCGCAAAATGACCTTGATTCCGCAAATCTACATAACATGTCTACTGACCCTAAAAAGGTTTTACCTACATCGGACGAACAGATTACAAGATCATTCCCGGACAAAAAAGTACCCAGGAAGAAGAAAAATAATAATAACTAGTGCTAATTGTAACGGGGACCGTTACAGATGTTCCCCAAACGCTCCCCAAATCCCTTTTAGTGCCATATTCCCTGTACGCTTCATTAAATAGGACAAAGTCTATGCATTTGAGACTTTAACAACGCCAAATTCATTCAGATTTTAGCATTGCACGCGTGCGCATGTGAATGCATGTGCGTAATGAGCATATCTTCTTGTCTACAAAATCTATATATTTAAATATAGTAAATATTAAAGTATTTAATCCAAAAGTATTTTTAAAAAAACGCTTATTCAACTGTATTTTTGATTTTACCCATTTCACGTGCACGCTCGTGCATACATGAGCATGGTGACCATACCTTTTTTTAGAAGTCCATTACATCTATCTATGTTCTAAATCCCACCCTGTTTGGTTGAAAACCAAGGGAGTTATAGCTGTTTAAAGTTTCAGCCAATCAGATTGCAGCATTTGTACATGCACGTGTATGCATGTGCATGGTGACCATACCTTCTTGTAGAAGTCTATTATATGTATCTATGTTCCAAATCCCATCCTGTTTGGTTGAAAACCAAGGGAGTTATAGCTATTTAAAATTTCAGCCAATCAGATTGCAGCGTACGTGCATGCACGTGTTTTCATGAAAACTACTATATAACATGTTATAGGATATCCTACTGCATTGCTATGTTCAAAATTTCAAAGGATTTCATAAAAAAACAAGAAAGATATTGAGACTTTAGTTTCAGCCAATCAGAGCGTAGCGCACGTGCATGCGCGTGAGATCTTGCCATATTGACCACGTCGTCTTGTTTATACTTCTAATATATCCTCACATTATGAGTTTCAAAACATTTCATCAAAAAATAGAAAAGTTACGGCAATATACATTATATTGGTCATTTCACGTGATGCACGTGCGCGCTCTTGCAAGCACGTGCGCGCAAAATGACCTTCATTCCGCACATCTACATAACATGCCTACTTACCCTAAAAAGGTTTCCCCTTAATCGGATGTGTACTTTACAAGATCATTCGCGGACAAAATTTTCCCGAGAAGAAAAATAATAATAATAACTAGATGCGATCTCGTTGCGAGCAACGAGTAGGTCTTCCGTCCGAATTTTCGATAAGATGAGATATGACTTTGACTATGATCTTTGATAAAACATCATGGAATCATGCCTTTTCTATTTTGATTAAATCTTTTTGATTTAGATAATATCATCAATGGGTACTTAATTTGCACATTAATTCTTTTCTACTTTGAGAAACAACCAAAACCAATTAAAGAAAACTTGTAAGGAGACCTTGGATTATGAATGTAGTTTGACACAGAATTGTAACGAACCTACGACGTGACAATCCAAGTATCCCTACACATTTCATTGCTCCTTATGTTACTTTCATTCAAGCAAACGCTCGGCTGCCTCTGTTAATCGCTTTTGCGAAATGTCGGAATTGACAGAGACCGCCGCCATTTAGTTCCCGCTTCAGATTTTTGAATGTTAATATCTCGAGTTTAAATTTATAAATTTACAAACGAATTATATATTCAGCCTAATAAGAAATGTTTCTATCAACTATACTAATATCATTTGAAAATATTGAAAAACAAAAAAGTTAAAGACGAGAGACTTTTGGCCCCTCTATGCCCCTAATTTGAAGGAGTAACCCCGTTTAGTTGATATCAAATGAAAGGTCTTACTATATTGCACATTTTTTATTATATATGTCTTAACAAAATATTAACAGGTAAAAAGATATAAAAGAAAACGTGTCAATTTTTGCGAGATGAGAATGAGGCTATTTTTCGATCCCAGGCGAGCGTCGATGCCTTCTTACCTGGAAAGCTCTATATGCAAAATGTCACATCTACTATCCTTCCTCTACCTTCACTGAAAATCTCAAGTCGATATCTTAAGTCGTTTAGGAGGAGATCTCAGGACAAGCTGACCCTCTAAAAATCAGTAAATCGTCCATATCTCACGACCGGAAGTGACGACGTACTTACGAAAAATTTCCGACAAGGTTCAGATAAATATCTATCAGGTCTGAAAATTTGGTGAGAATCGGTCAAGCCGTTTCTGAGAAATCGCGTGCACAAAATCGGTAAGAAAAAAAAAAAATAATAACTAGTGCTAATTGTAACGGGGACCGTTACAGATGTTCCCCAAACGCTCCCCAACTCCCTTTTGGTGCCATATTCCCTGTAAGCTTCATTAAATAAGACAAACTCGATGCATTTGAGACTTTAACAGCGTTTACCCAGAAGTGTACAAAGTTCATTCAAATTTTAGCATTGTACGCGTGCGCATGTGAATGCATGTGCGTAATGACCATATCATCTTGTCTACACAATCTATATATTTAAATATACTAAATATTAAAGTATTTAATCCAAACGTATTAAAAAGATACGCTCATTCAAGTGTTTTTTTTGATTTTGCTCATTTCACATGCACGCACGTGCATACATGAGCATGGTGACCATATCTTCTTGTAGATGTCCGTTACATCTATCTATGTTCTAAATCTCACCCCGTTTGGTTGAAAACCAAGGGAGTTATAGCTGTTAAAGTTTCAGCCAATCAGATTGCAGCGCACGTACATGCACGTGTATGCATGTGCATGGTGACCATATTTTCTTGTAGTAGTCCAGTATATCTATCTATGTTCCAAATCCCATCCTGTTTGGTTGAAAATCAAGGGAGTTATAGCTATTTAAAGTTTAAGCCAATCAGATTGCAGCGCACGTGCATGCACGTGTTTTCATGATAATTGCTATATATCATGTTGTAGGATATACTAATGCATGGCTATGTTCAAAATTTCAAAGGATTTCGTCAAAAAACAAGAAAGATATTGGGACTTTAGTTTCAGCCAATCAGAACAAAGCGCACGTGCATGCGCGTGAGATCTTGCTATTTTGACCATGTCATATTGTCTATGCTTCTAATATATCCTTATATTATAAGTTTCAAAGCATTTCATCAAAAATTTTAAAAGTTACGCCTATATCAATTAAATCGGTCATTTCACATGTTGCACGTGCACGCTCTTGCAAGCACGTGCGCGCAAAATGACCTTCGTTCCGCAAATCTACATAACATGTCTACTGACCCTAAAAACATTTCACCTTAGTCGGAAGTATAGTTTACGAGATCATTCCCGGACAAAAAAGTACCCAGGAAGAAGAAGAAAAAAAATAATAATAATAATAAGAAACAGAGTAAAAACATTATGTTCCCCAACTTCGTTTGGGGAACATAATAATAATAATAGGGAAAAAGAAACCGAACGAAAACAATAAGGTCTTCCGTTGGAGACGGAAGACCTTAATAAGAAACAGAGTAAAAACAATATGTTCCCCAACTTCGTTTGGGGAACATAATAATAATAATAATAATAATAAGAAACAGAGTAAAAACAATATGTTCCCCAACTTCGTTTGGGGAACATAATTACGGAATGAACTTTGGTAGTAATGAAGATTGTTTATATTTGAATAGATATGGATAGAAAGTAGATTATAGATAGAATTGTAAAGAATTTGATTTAAAAGATTTTTTTGGCGAAAGTAGGTACCCCATGAAAAGAGTTCCATACCTTTATATTTTTTTACACCATTTTTTTCTAAGCGATATAAAGGCCTGTGCTCCAGGGTATTATGCAAAGAAACATAATTAATAGTTTTGATGAGGAAGGGTGACTCATTAGCTGCATTGTTTCTGTGTGTAGGGAAGGCAAAGGACTACTGTCAAACAAACGGATAGAAATACGGCTGCAGATTTGACGAGAAACCATGAAAGACTATTTGGGAACTGTAATAATCTATCAAGTAAGAGCACATCATACCGTACAGCGGGTTATTTTAGCGGGGTGTTTTGATGATAGTCCGCTATAATTTTAATCGCTAAAATAGTCATTACTCTTCTAGGTGTTCATCTACAAAGAGTTGAAACCCTGCGTCCGCTAATTTGAAAATAGATTACGCAAAAATTATTTATATACCTTTCAGCAGGCAAAACGCGAAAATTTGCACCCGCTAAGAAAACCCGTTATACGGTAATTCTAACAATTATCATGTGTGAATTATACATTATCTTAGTGAAATAAAATTAAAAACATTGCTCCAGGGTATTATGCAACGAAACAAACTTAATAATTTTAATGAGGAAGGGTGACTCTTTCAAAATTGTTAATTTCATGGATCCTGGGTCAATGGTTCTGGTGTATAGGCGGGGTTCTATTGATTATAGAGTGAAAATGCATTAATTCTTTAAAAAATCTCCTCCTCTGCTCCTGGGTACTATTCAATCAAAATAAATGCATACAATGTAGTTATAATGAGAAAGGTTGTCTCTTCCAAAATTGTAAATTTTGATGCCCAAGGATCAAGAGTTCTGGTGTTAAAGGGGCTCTAAGGATTATATATGGAAAATGCATTAAGTTTTTGACAAGCTTCTCCTCTGCTCCTAGGTATTATACCGATGAACTCTGTACAGAGTCATAACGAGGAAGGGTGCCTCTTGCAAAGTTTTTTACTTTAAGCCAATGAACTCTGTGCATATTTATGATGAGGAAGGCTGTTTCTTCCAAAATTGTGAATTTTGTGGCCCCTGAGTGAGATGTTCTGACTCTGTTACTTATATATTGAAATTGCATTGATTCTTTGGAAATATTTTTATCTGCTCCTGGGTATTATACAAACAAACTAAATGCATAGTTTTGATGAGGAAGGGTGCCTCTATCAATTTTCCATTTTTTCCATTTTTCCATTTTATACGTCCTAGATTGATTGCTTTGTGTTGATATTGATTAACATAAAAAAATTATCTAGACATCCTGTCCTGACAGCAACATGAATATTCACAAGTTAAACTACAAACATCAAACAGAATTTAAAAACTAAAGAAGACTTACCTGCAAGATGAACTTTGATTAGAATTTCCCGAAGCACAAATTAGGAACGTTTGGTATTACGTGAGATATGCAAGCCTACTCCCAGATCAGTATTTAACTCAATATGTGAATATTCTTGACTAATAAGCTATTTTATAGATGCTAAATTTTGTTTATTACCCTAGTTCCGATGGGAGGGAGATCAAGGGAGGGCAAGTAATACCCAACGTTCCTTGGTGCTTCGGAGAATTCTCATTAAAGTTCACCTTACAGGTAAATCTCCTTTAATTTTCTAATTCTCCTTCATCACCAAGTCAAGTGGGTATCACGTGAGATGTTTAGAGCAAATATTCACATATCGAAAATAGGAATTATACAAAGCAGAAAAAATACCTATAACTGTCAAAGATTTCTTGAAAATTCAAATCATCTAAGCTACATGTTGAAGACTAAATTGCAGACTGAAAATTTTTATCACTATGTAAAAGAGTGTTGTAAAATTTTGCAAATGCATTCTCATTAGATCACCCAACATGTGAATCCAAAACTTTGAGAGATCCCTGCCTTTCCTGTAGTATGCAATTCATTACTTCGATCCCGATCGAGTGAGAACTCGATTACAGTATATAGCGATTGATATCGTGATCGACAGGTCTCCGTCTAAGTAAAGGAGAGGCCTCAAACTGTCCATTGCCGTAGGCCCGAGATTAGTTCTTTCTCTCACAGAATGGACAGTTTGAGGCCTTTCTCCTACTTAAAACATGATTCTCTTTGTTCTAAGAATTTAAAGAAAAATGTGAAAAACAGGTAGCACACATACAATAAATTCATTGTTCTTTTTACTATTTGACTTCTTTACATCAAAAGCACTTGTCTAAAAGCGAACAAGTGGTCAGAAGTATTCATTTGTCTGTAATATTTTTCAACGGTACAAGACAAGCACTAGAGGTCTGGTTATAAACAGAATTATGTACATTAGTCGCATTGGGTTCAGATAAAAACTGTAGGAGGAGTATTGGTCTGAAAGAACAATTTTAATTCTTCACTTGTTTTAAAGAGATTCACCTAGTATGTTTCTACCATTCTTGATAAGCGATCTTTTAGAGGATATAAACGAGTCTCTCATATGTAAAACGTAGATCATCTTTTGTAGACCAAACCTACTCCTGGGCATCTTGAGTTGAACTTAAAACTTGAATTTGCAATGAAGCTTACCCAAGTTTAACTTTTATGGCAAATTTTTTATTCATTCTCATCTCGTCTTGTTCTTCCATATTAACTCTGTACGTTCAATTTTCAGATGATGTGATAGAGAAATTACTGCAATTAGCCAAAGAATACCAGGTTAATTCAATTATCAGCAAATGTGAAACGTGGCTTCTTAAAGAGATGGATCTGAGAGAAGCCAGAGAAGAATCAATGATAGCTGAGGTCGAGTTTTTATTAAAATCATTCTATTACGGTAGTGAATACAACATGCCAAAAATACGAGTACGAACATTGAGACGTCTAAAGCCATTTAAATTGGCGTCATACAAAAGTGTGAAAACATATAGGGATCTACCAGAAAAGGATAAAATAGAACTACTTGAGTGTAGAATTGCTGAACTTGATTCCTTACATTCTTACACTCCTAGATTGGGAACCAATAGTCAGTGTAACATCCATTCTTCACATTTTCACTAAGTCCCCGTTCACACAGAGCTACAACTTTACGACAATCATCCCGAACAAGCCACGATCTGGAAAAGTTTTGGATTTGGGCTGATCTTAGCAGATCGGCGTCTAAATCGAGCAGTTTGGCAAATTATGGTCTTCATTACGATCATACTACGATGCCCTTACGTCAAACGCGCTGCTAACACGCTTCAACAACGAAGTTTCGCAGACCGTTGCCGACCAGCGACTGTGTTTACTGCGTTAGTATGATTTTGGCGATGATGCATATATATTTCCATTTCTATTTTTTTTTTCTCTGTGATATATCTCTAAAGTTTAGTTAAGGAGGCAAAATATGCATGTAAATCTCGAGCAGTTGACTTTGTGTTTGACGTCAGTGGGTGAGGTTTATTGAAAATGGCATTGGAGTCCTCGTGTTATTTTAATCTGTTGGTCTACATTTTAAAAGTCCAAATCTACAAATTAATTTCACAATGAATTGGAATTAGAAGGAATCACTGTCTAGTTAGTATAGTATGCCAAGGGCATCAACGATAGTGGGAAACATGGGATAATTTATGCCTTGTTTCCCACTATCGTTGATGACCTGGCATATTATACGAACTAGACAGTGATTCCTTGAATATCTTGCAACTTCAGATTTTTCCGGCCTTTACCGCGTGTTTTACGGGATATTTTTAATTGTAACTGTAGCAAGATGTGGAAAGTTTGAAGTCTCAACTGCAAATGATCGTCAAGTGCAGTGTCACCCTTTACATGTAGTTGACAGATGATCATTGGTCAAATATCAGCGTTAAAAAAGAAAAAAATGCTGCCTGATTGGTCGTGGTATAATCGGCGTAAGGTCATTTTAGGTTTTCGTAAGATCGTCAGGAATGTAGGGAGATCGTAGTAAGAACGTAGTGGGAGCGTTGAAAGAGCGTACTTGATAGTTCCTAAGCTTTAACTACGCATTTACTATGATCAAGAAGCTCTCTCCATGATTCTTCCGAGCTGCTTGTACGTTTACGGCGTTTCTACTACGCTCTTTTTTCGGCAATACTAGTACCCAGATTTTTTTGGACTAAGATCCTGCTATTGCAATCATACTGCGCTTATGATGAGTCCGCGATTTGTCACGATCGGGGTACGTTTTCAGCCACGTTTTGATCGTAGTAGAAGCGGCGTCTATTTGTGAAGGGTCGGTAACTCTTGGGTGTGATATCTGAGTATTATCATAATAAAAGTTATAACTTCCAGCTATATTGTGTCCATTTTAAAACTTTTAGGAATTTTCTCTATAAATTTAGATGTTTGCCTTGTCAAGAAATTTACAGAAAGTTAGGTTTCAGAAATATGTTTTTTTTCAACAGTTTCAGAAAAGAAAAATCAAAAGTACCAAAATAGACAATTTACAACTATAACCATGTTATTTCTATCAATTATTAGAAAAACTAAAAACTGTTAAGATGAAAGGACTTGAACAAAATTTCAAGGTAAAGTTCATTTGTTACAAATACTTTTGAATAGATGCGCGATCTTAGGGTACTCAACAGAAAATATTTCCATGAGAAAAAATATATTCTATGCGTTTATTTGATAGTTCAGCTTCTCTCTTGTAAAGATGGAGAAAGGTCATGGAATATTGTGCCTTTTAATATACATCCAAGAACTATGATCTTGCAAATAAATTTGATTCTGAAATTTTGAGAACGCGTTTAGAATGTTGTTTGAAATTTACATTTATCAGTTGAATTTAAACTGATAAGGAGAGCGTACATTAAAACTTTTTAAATTGATACCCTGATCCCTAACAACGTCTCACATATGTTTGTCCGTTATATAGATTTGACAATGCTTAAGATAATTTTTATGGATAGAGTTACAAATTAAGTTGGATCCAGACGATATCTACTTCAAGAGGATTCTTTTAAATCTGCTCAGCAGTATAACAATGAATTGAAATGCAATATTATCTCACCCAGACGAAGAGTACGGACAATAAACTCTACAAATCTGTGTACTTAGACAATATCAGCTATTGGTTAATAAGATTACCCAAGGTTAATCAAAGTAAAGGATTTCATGTTTACTAGTATTTGCGTTTTTGTGAAAAAATGGAAAAATTAGAAGAGGAATCCGGGTTACCTAAATCTGAAGCCAATGATTATTTTCTTGAAGAACCAGGAGTTACAGATGTTGCTCTTGCTGTAGAGGGAAGAAAGATGTATACCGTCAAGTCGGTTCTTGCTTTAGCTTCTCCTGTTTTCAAGTTCATGTTTACCTTGGATGTCAAAGACAAAAATAAAATAGAAATTAAATTACCTGGGAAGAAGTATGACAGTTTCAAAAATTTTCTGATGTGTTTATCCCCGAATGAATATTTTGATTTAAAAGGTATGTATTCCATTAAGGGAAATCAAGAGTAATTCGAATGTTCACTTTCGATGAATTCATGTCAGAATTTCTGGAGTCGAATGTTCAGAAGTTAAAAGATTGTTTGCTTTTCACTTTTCGCATAGCGCTTTGTATTCTGTGGTCGGTTGACTAATAACATTACCGTAAGTGTCAC
>NW_026920068.1:0-16353 GCF_032062105.1 Saccostrea cuccullata
GCAGCCCTCCACAGGCAAGTGGTGATATCTCCATCTAACTAAAAATCCTCAAGAGAGACTTTAAACAACAATAACTTTTTCAAACAATTTGATTAATACATGGCTCGTATACGGTAGCCATTTACGACCATTCAAAAAGAAATTTGAGTTATTGAATGTTCCCTTTTCCCTGAAATGTTTTTGGTTCTTTCAAATGGATAAATCTATCAAATAAATGACCATTGTCAATGCTGTTGAGTCACGTTTTGTCCGCCGTCACGTTATGTCCGCCGTCACGAAATGTCCGCCTCTTTTTCGGAAAAATCGTCACGTTATGTCCGCCGTCACGAAATGTCCGCCACTTTTTCAGAAAAATCGTCACACTATGTCCGCCGTCACGAAATGTCCGCCTCTTTTTCAGAAAAATCGTCACACGATGTCCGCCGCTACAAAATGTCCGCCTTTCTTCTAAACAAATCGTAATATTATATTCCCTGCTACAAAATGCCTGCATTCTTTCTAAAACAAATCGTAATATTGTCCGCCAACAAGAAAAGTCGGCCTTTCTTCCGAAAAAAAAAAATCGTCGGATTACGTCCGCCGCCAAGAAATGTCCATCTATTCTCGGTAAACTCGTCACTGATCACATAATGTCCGCCGTTAAGAAATGTCCTTCAATATTTTTGATTGTAAATATCGTCTCGTAATGTCCGCCAACACGAAGAGTGCGCACTTTCTTTTTTAAGAATTGAGACGTTTTATATACATTTAATTTTTTAATAAACTTTATATCAAAATTATTTTAATCTTTTTCTAAGAAATGATGTTCTCAATTTTTTAGCCTTAGTCGTAAGTTCTTTTGTAAAACGGGCCCCAGGCCTTTGCCGACTTGAACATGTTGAACAAAACAATACAGAATTGTCGCTTTCTAAATTTTCAAATGATCACGTGTTTACTTCATCTAATGAGGGAACGCGTTGCGCGGTCTCACCTGGCCGCAGGTAGGTATCTGTTTTTACTTTGACCCCTGCTGCGCCACATGACAGGTTGATAAGAAAAATGAAGACTATTGGGTAAGTATTAAACAAACAATACCAGCATATATGTTGTAAAATAATTAAAACAGATTGATGATGAATTTATATTGATTTTCTATTATCATCATCTAATTGTTTAATAAATAAAGTCCTTCCAGATTTCTTTTTAAGCAGAATGTTCTCAAAGCCGGCAATGCTATCTATTTATCATTCTTCATGTTTATCTTAACTAAATATCATTTCTTGAATTAAAAAACAACTTTTCACTTTTAACCAACTCGTATTTATATGTAAAGAATAACGTACATGTATATATGGCATAATGTTATCATTTAAATGTAAAAATAAAAATTTAATTAATACAAATTGGCTAAAATTGAAAAATAATTTTTCTAAGCGAAATAATACCTTACTTTTTTAAGTTACCTTTTCTTATAAACTTTGTTTTGATGCATCTGTTAGTTTATTCAATGCATACTCTTGTTTTTAGCATCCTTAGTTCGGGTTGGGGGGGGGGGGTAATATTTTCTTCATGGTGTTTTAAAATTGTAACTTTTGGCTCCAAGAATGAAAGAAGAAGCAGTTCTGACATGGTTAATTGTTTATGAATTGAATCAGTAATATATTTTTAGAAAAAAAATACATGGGAAGAGAACGTAGAACGCATTTCAGAATTCCTGAAACTCAGGAATTGAATGCAATCTTATTGTATTTGAATTGAAGGTAAAAATTTTCCCATGCTGTAAAACAAAAGGTGTGAATCCCAGGTGTCTGTTGAAAAGGGCTTCATTGTTTTAGAATCACAGGTGTCATTAAATGTATTGTACACATCCTGTCTCTACCTGAAAGGGGGTATCTCGGTTGCGTTTGATGTAATTTTGACATGCCCCTCAATCAGTGCGATTTCTTTCATGGGTGTCCCACTTTTTTTAAATCTCAATTCCACCTATTCCCAGTTGCAAATAACAATAAATGTTTCTATAATAATTTAATTAATTTAATTACAGTAATTACATCTTTGATTTACCTGTATTTTGTACATTTGATGACAGAAAATAGTTTTAGAAAAAATGATTTATGCGTGTTAATCAAATATAATTATGCATTACATATATAAAAAATGCATAATATATTTTAATTTTTGAAAACAAAGGCTTACAAAACCCTCTTATATCTTGAATTTTAAACGTAAAATGAGAAGATTTTTTTAAATGCATTAAATTAGCTGAATTTTAGCTAAATTAACGGGAAAAAATCATTTATCAGTAATTCAGTAAAAACTTGGAATGTTACCTTTAAATATTAGTAAAAAGTCTGATTTAGAATTTTTAAAAGCCAATTTTCCTTTAAGTTGGTCATTGATCAACTGTTGATACAGCAGTAGTAAATCTAGTAATATGTTTTAAGTTAATTATTCTTTTACTTTAAAATTCCACAGATTCCCACATAAAATGTTACCTTTTCCTACCCGATTTTCAGAAAGTGGGAATAGGTAAAACGAACCCTTCCATCTACTTTAATTAGCTAATTAACAATTTTGATTATTTCAAATTTATAATACATATATTTTTAATAAAGGTATAATTACTTGTATAAATACAAAACCTTTATTGCCAAGAGTTCGGTATCAAGATCCCTATCCCTGTCCTAGTAAACCCGATAACGACATAGATTTTAGTCTTCAATTTCTCTTAAATTTGTCAGTAACATTATGAGACTAGTGATTTTTACCAAATTATTTTATTTGATAAAAGACAAAGGTACAATACATAAGCCTCGTGATCAAAATGAAAGGAAGGGGTGGCTTAACTAACAAAAACGCATGGGGACTAAGCCCCGAATTTCAATGCCTATAACGCATGTTTGACTATTTTTAGAGTGCGACAAAACTGTGTCCAGAAAACAAAGTACACAACATCAAAAATACACACATTCACAGTTGTATGTTCAAACTTTACATGCCAGGATGACGGAAAATGTACATGTAGCTACAGACTATGAAACTTATACGATTGCAAGATACTATATTTAAAATCATAAAGTTTATAAAATAAACTATCGTGAAAGACAGAATACAATGCAGGATAACTGAACGATGGAATATTACGATTTAGAAGTTAATTAGAAGAAGCCAGCCAATGTCCATATAATTTATTTCAGAATATAAAGATTGATTCACCATTACAAGAGAATTGACCAGCACGAGAAAACAGTTTCAAGCACGAAAAAGTGATGTATTTTTTTTTATACGCGTGTTTATTTTTCTTCAATTTTCTGTCCGTTTGCATGTCTATTCTCGATATAATACTTATAAGAAGGTTTAGATCGTTGCATTCCGATGTACATATGTGCTAATAGTCCTTCTCTGGGTTACATGTAATATTGTTTCGATTATTTGAGCTTAATATATTTGGATATGTACATGTACATTTGTTTTGAGTCAATGTTCCCCTTTGACACAGTAGAAGTTTAAAATACATTGTATTTCACTCTGCTGTCCTTTGGATGATTTCATTTAGGTTTATGATTTACAAATATTAATGGTATGATCATGCATTATATCCATTGAAATCTGATGTAAACATAAAGAATATATTTCCAGAGACTGTAGACATTACATTTTGTACCACTGATTATGTACAACGGGAAGTAAAATCGATGTCAATGTATTAATACATTTAGAGATAAAAAACTTGGAATATCAATGAGAGTGGTCCTCCTACTTCAACTCAGTAAAATAAACTTTAATGTGTTATAAATTTAACATTAATCGGAACGCGTTCGAACGGAGATCAACTACCTTTTTTTTCAATTTTTGTAGAGAAAAAAAAACAAGCCCGGCTCTATATAAGTCACATCCCTATTCATATTGAAGTCAACGTTTACATGAAGTTTTTCTCATATCCTTTGGAAGATAAATCAATTTTTTTTATTTTAAAATAATGCATTAATTAAATAACCTAAACATTAAAAAAAAAAATCATATTATCTATCTGCAGTACTCAAAAGATTGTAACTCAATCGGCAATCCTCGGCTGAATCCGCTACACTCCATTCATGCGAGGTACAAGCCATCCGAGGAAATACTTGTGACCTTTACTTGGAAAGGTTATTGCCCTTTGTTAACTCTCCTGTTAAAATGGCAGCATCCCGTTATTATTTCCAAAGTGTTCACTTTCAAACAGTCACAAATTTTAAAAACTAAAGGTAAATTATGTGTTTTACGGTGCGGTCTTTAGCGTTAGGGAGTTACCAATATGCGGCTTTTTATAGTTTGACACTGAAATAGGTATGAACAATTACAGGTGTTTTAGGAGTAGAGTATCAAAGAGTGCTTTTTTAAATGAAAGGTTAGTTTGACATTTATTTATATAATATAGATTTGATTGTACTACTTTGTGAATGTGCCTATTCAAAATACTCTGTAAAACAAAGTCGAAAAAACTTGCGGTACTTTACGCAAGGCAGGGGGAGGGGGCGTCCTTAAACACATGTCATTCAACACCCTCGAGTACAACAATATATATAGACACGCACACACACTCACACACAATATTTGTTGAAAAATCTTTTGTATCCTCGTGAAAACGACTATCTTATACAACCCCCATTGCAAATGAGCTTGTGAAAAATTCATAAGTTTTATATTTTATGTACAGAGAAAATTCAAATTGACTTTCTTATGCATACTTAGTACCCATAGTTTATTAATGCAAGTGCACATTATGACGTCATTATTCTCCCCCATTCAAGATAATAAATCACATCAACAAAATTACGTCGGTGCAATTTATTCCTTGATTTACTTATCCCGTCAATATGTAATACGTTTAATTTTTTTTAGGGAAAAAAAATTCCATCCGCGTACTGCCCACATTCGGCTATTGTTTTACCTTAGATGAGAGGGCAACTAGAAGAAACCTTTATCTGATTGAAGAAGCACAGGTGCCCGTAGACAGGACCCCCCCCCCCCCTCCAGAATACAGGAGAAAACGTGAGTATACTAAAATCACTCAGAGAATGATTACATTTTATGATAATGATTTTCATTTTCAAAATATTTTTAAAAAGATATAAAGAAAAAAACTCACATGCATATAAAAAATAACTTGAATTAAAGGGTAATGAAATTTTCAACTTGTATTTAGCGTAAACGTTGCTATTCATTCAACGATTGGTGAGTTGCTGGTGGTAAGATCCTCTGTGCGCATTAATAACAATAGCCATATAAGGCAAACAAAGGCTTGTCTGTCAGTGTAGATGATAATGCTCATTTTTTACCAGCGAGTCGGTCACTAGTGAGCTCTAATTTTTTGCCGAAAAGTATCCGATATATTATTATTTTAGCACCCCCTCCTTTAGTCATCCTTTTTCTGTTGAAAATCATGAAAGTCTTTCAGAAAGGTCTGTAAACATTTATTAAAGGAAATGTTTTCAAAAGAAACAGGCTATAGCAATATCATGTTTACTGCCAATTTTATTTATAAATCCGAATCTACCCTATAAAATGTATAAACTTTGAATGAATCAACCTTAACCACGTGTCTTGAATTTAAATCACAATAACATTAGTAGAGGTGCAACAGATGTTTCCTACCTCCATCTCGAAAGAGTTCCGCTACGTTGAGCAATCGCAAAATCAAGTGTGATAATTTATTCTTGGTGAGTATTCTCTTATGTCTATCACCAATAGATTTTGTTAAATTATTACAAGTAAGTTTGGTTTCATTTAGTAATAGACCAGTGTAGTCCTGTGATGCTAGAAAAATTAACTTGTTGCAGGCTAGCTAGGTTACTACGGAGGAAATGTCATCCCGAGAAAACTACCGTTGACCAAGGCAAAGTCGATGTCAACAAGGCATTTCGAGGGATGACATTTTTACGTTATCCTCGCTAACCTACAACATATTAGTGGGTCAGATAAGTCATGAGGACCTTTTGCTATCTGTTTTGTTCGTCGTCGTGCGTCATCTTTACTTTGCTTCTCAGCTTCAATTCTGCAAGAGTTGAAAATTATAACAGCCAAGTTTGGTTTATAAAACCTTTTGATGTTAATAATGGACCAGTGTAGTCCAGAGATGCTAGAAAATTAATTTGTTGCAGGTTAGCTAGGTTACTACGGAGGAAATATCATCTCGAGAAAACTACCGTTGACCAAGGCAAAGTCGATGTCAACAAGGCATTTCGAGGGATGACATTTTTACGTTATCCTCGCTAACCTACAACATATTAGTGGGTCAGATAAGTTATGAGGACCTTTTGCTATCTGTTTGTGTTCGTCGTCGTGCGTCATCTTTTACATGGCTTCTCAGCTTCAACTCTTGAAGAGTGGAAAACTATTACTAGTACTGAAATGTCTTTTTATTATATTTTATGAATTCTTTCGTGGACTATACGTGATATCTCGGATAATACCAGATTAATTTCGAGAATTCTTTCTAATTTGTTCTCAGTGAGTGAGAGTCAATGAAGTGTGTAGCCCATTTGCCTTTTGTTATGTCTTAGTAATGTCGTATTTTTGCTGTTTTAGGCTAGTTTTAGTAATCAGCGTAATCTCCCTTTGGTGGAGGACCTTAGGAGCACCAGTCAATAGGACGATTAGACCAATATCGGATGAAAGATACCACATCATTTACGGTAACGTTAAATAAAACCACAAGACATATTCTGTTACAACGAAATTGATCGATTTCGTTTGTTTATTTGTTTGTCTCTCTGTCTGTTGTCAATTTTAACCTTTAACACAACTTTTGAACCATGAGAGATAGCATCGTCAGAAACCCACGGGTGATCTCGTCTTTACTTATCACCCGTGGGCAAACACGACGAAAAATCGTCGTATGTAATTAAATATGCATGGCTCATTTGATTGGCTGCTTCACAGAGTCGCGATGCCAAACAACGAATCACAGTTCACGTTACGCATGCATGTTCGGCATTGCCAAAACATGTAAAGGCTAGCATTAATCTCCAAATATATATTTTAATTTATTTACTTTTTAAAATTCAAAACAAGTTATTTACTTTTTAAAATTCAAAACAATGCGCAAAAATTTATGTGTCATCTAAATATACAGTTTGTATACATAAGCTACACAGCCCACTCCGACGAACTGTTTGGTCAACCCTTGTACTAGTAGACTCAGTATCTCCATTTAACTGTTATCATGAAGATTTTATTATTTTTTCATCGCAGATATCATCTCAGGAACAAGGACTTTCAAAGAGAAAAGCAACAATGGAAGAAAAAATGCAGCAAGGATGATTCGTCGCTGGAGAAAGAAACACCATTTGTCTGTTGCCAATTGCCTCAACCCATTGACCGCGGCTCAAGAAAAAGGTATTTTGGTTGATGGTAAAATGGTTTTAAGGTTAAATGAAATTAGTTCCGCGGCAAAACAGGCATTCGAGGAAAGAAAGTGTGCGGGTTCACGAAAAATTCGACATTGTTTAAACATTACAATAAAGCTAGGCCGCCGTTCGAAAGAGGAAAATTAATCGGCACAAACACAACGCTTCTCTTACAAAATGAGGTTTTCCAGTGGGGTGTCGCATTGATAAATGTACAAAACATAGCTGCACCAAGAAAGACAGGTTATTTCCCCTAAGTCTTAACTCATCATTTTATTTTTCTCCACCTTCTTTATCTCCAATGGAGATAGGATAAACGATTCAAATAACGGGTATGCTCTATTGTTCTTTATCTGATTTTAATTACAATTCACATTCGTCTATATATACATGTATATGAACAGCCTGCTTGCCGAGAAAATCATTATGTGCATTAAAAAAAACATGATTTACTTTCATGTATAATAGCGAGCGCAGCGAGTGTCGCGAAGCGACGCTCGCGAAGCGAGCTCAATAGACTAAAGGGTAAGAACAGAGGAAATTCGGATTGAAATCTGTACATACGTCAGGCAAATTTCTCTGTGCAAAATTCCCAGAATTCCTGCACTACCCAATGTCCTTTGCGCAAATAAATCAAAAATAGTAAAAAAAAATAAAGGAACATTGTTTCTTACCGAAATCTTAACGAAATGATTTTGCCTTACCTTATTCAAAAAAATACCCCCATGCCACAACACCGGCCTTCACCTTGCCCTTCGGAAATGATACATATGACGTCACCGGAAACTTACGAATTTTGACGATATGCTAATCAAGTCATGTCGGTTGCTTCAGTGTAATAGATAAATAAATAAACAATAACGTAAAGCATAAGAAGCTTTCAGTTTGTAGAAATCTTTCAAAGAAACAAAAAATAACTCTGCAATGTTTTTCGACCAAAATTGTGCTAGGTCTATAGTTTAAACCAGACGCTCGGCCGTTTCCGTAAGCTCCGACGAGCTCCGTGACGTCGTGTGTCTCGTGCGACTTGATGTTTGAAGTGGCTGATCAATATTTCAAGTGTTTTGATGGTACAACTGCGCTCGCCTCAACGGTCACACCGTAAAACATATTATTTATAACATTTGAGAAGGAAAAAATTAGACAAATTCTTCTTATTTAGAGTGTGCTGCAATATTAAATACGATTATCGTTTTATGAAATAATTCCACACATGTGAAATAACTTAGGAAAATACATGTAAAACTTAAAAAAAAAGGAAGTATAGCCTTGCGTGCGCATTAAACTGAATTGTTGCATGCTCTTCAAAATCAGTCCTTCCTTTAAGAAAAACA
The DNA here is from genome assembly GCF_032062105.1 of Saccostrea cuccullata. Taxonomy (NCBI): domain Eukaryota; kingdom Metazoa; phylum Mollusca; class Bivalvia; order Ostreida; family Ostreidae; genus Saccostrea; species Saccostrea cuccullata. The sequence goes on from NW_026920068.1 coordinate 8,702, forward strand.
TCTTCAACCTTTTTTGAAATAAAAAATGAATTAATCATAAATTTAATCACACTGGTATTGATAAGTTTTAAAATATGTACTTGTATATACAGATGTATGAGTAACTTAAGACTTCAACCGCGTTTCTTCCCAAGTCATGTACAAGAACCGAGGAATAACGGAGAAAATTGAAGTACTTTTTAAAAATCTATTAGTTCTGGATTTATCGTAATACCGGTATAATATAGGCGTCGGGAGCAACCTGAAATAAATAAAAAAGGAAACAAGGCAGGAGAAGGTGACACTTTAAATATGTAAATGATTCTCTTCATCTACCTGTAATAATATTGAAACCATGCACATGTAGCCCAGAAATTTAGACAAAATATATTCACAATGACAGATGTAGATGTGTCGGGCCTGGAAGAGATTTTGTCGTCACATAACGCCCATGGCACGCAGATTTTTTTAATGTGAAAAATAGGAGAAGGAGTAGGCTGTATGTTTCACTTATAAAAAGGAAGGATTAGTCGTCAACTCGCCTCTCTTTAAAATATCCTAGTTGTTCGTTTGCCAATACCCCACGAGGACCCATGGATAATGCCTAATTAAACACGTACAGTTTATTAATGAACTTAATGGGAAAAAAAATCACCGCAAAAATTAAAACATGAATTGAAAAAAGTTTCAAGATATTCTGGTGAAAGGGGCCAAAGATAGATCCACACCTCAATAGTGCAGACGACAGCGCCGCCTATAGAGAAATTCTGACCAATGAAATGCCGTTTTACTTGTTGGCGCGAACTATAAATAAATCCAAACGTCTAAAACGAAAGTAGGAACGGCCTGATTACTAATGGATTTGAATTTAAGTAAAAAACAATTACTACACATTATCCTTGGATTAAATGGTTTTCACTTTGATGAAAGTCTCATCAACAACGACAATTTGCGCGTGGATCAAATCGACGCCATTTGTGACGACGCCATGCTGTCGCCAAGAATCTCAGTTCCATAGGTATTGTAAATGACATATAGTTTTCAATAGATTTCTTTTATTTTTCATATACATACGTGTTACCTATAGGGAGAGCTTCGCTCGCACGGGCCCTTCGGGCCCGTGAGAGGGCTCCGCCCTCTGTTAAAATTGATTTCAAAGCAAACACGGCGTAATATTTACTAAACCTCCGAAATACGGGTATAATTTAACCAACTAGGCCTTAAACAATAAGTTGAATAACAATCAATCGATCTAAATCATTTAATTATACGAACAATGAAGAGAAACAAAAGACCAAATAAAGAAACGAATCTTTAACTTAATATAAACGCGTGTTTGTATTAAAATTACGCCAATATATTGATGAATAAAGGAGAAAAGTTACTGCATTGAAAATATGACCGAATTATGGCGTTATCAGCACCTTTATGGCGTCAAGTCACGTGATCCAAACACGGCGGCTCCCATAAATAAGGTTAGGGATTAGAGTTTATGATGGTAAGGCCCCTTTCCCCTGAACAAGCTTCCAGTTGGAGCTACAGTGTACCATTCTCGCCAAACACATAACATTATGGAAAATAGGGTACGACCAGTCTGTTTATATCCATTTGAAGTTAAATCAATTTAAATTTTAAACATTTTTATTTGGGGGGGGGGGGGGGGGGGTAATTATTAATTCTATTTATACCCTCTTCGTAGAACAGTACATATATCGCTACAATGCCCATCTTTAGTCTGCGCTTTATATATGTACAAAGAACCGTACATGGTCATGCATAAGAAATGTATTCCCTGGTCACTTAAAAAGGTTTGTTATTTGGTTAGGTGTTCTCCACACTTATTATCTTTTAAAGACACATTACTGAGGGCTTTGTTTATCATATCTCCAAACACGGGAATTTTTGAGACAGAATTAGATTGCAAACTTTCTTTGAAACATTGTGATTAATTTATAGATATAAAGAATTTAGGATTCAGTTTCTGCGTCATCAATTACACATTCCTGTGTGGAGCGGTAATGTATGGTGTCCGGATAGGGCCATTTGCGTTAGCGCGACATCGCATTCAGATAAACGCACCGTCGCGATAACACACAACACGCTGTCGCGCTAACACATAACGCGCCGTCGCGCCAACGCAACTTTGCACAACGCGCCGTCGCGCTAACACACAACACACCGTCGCATTAACACAACATTGCACAATGCGGCGTCGCGCTAACATACAACGCGCCGTCACCCTTACGCTTACAGCGCATTTTGCAAAGTTGTGTTGTTAGCGCGACAGCGCGTTGTGCAAAGTTGCATTAGCGCGACGGCGCGTTATGTGTTAGCGCGACAGCGTGTTGTGTGTTATCGCGACGGTGCGTTTATCTGAATGCGATGTTGCGCTAATGCAAATGGCCCTATCCAGACACCATAGTAATGAGAATCAATCGTCTTATTGATGTGAGATGTAATGTTGATAAGCGCGCAACATTTTAATGAGGAGTAGCGATAATGATTAGATAGTTTAGCAGTATCATTGAACTCCCAGCGTACTTCATGATGAGGATATTTAGGCGTAATTTATAACCAAATTACCCATTTATTATCAACACGGTAATTGGTTTCAAAACCCAATTAGTATAACTTCCGAAAGATTTTTTTAAAAATCATACATAATAAATATTTTTATATAAGATAACTGCATTTTAATTATAAGGTGACAAAAAGAGATTATCATTATTTAATTACATAATATGCCTCGAGTTTGTTATAACTGTAATTTTGTAATTTTATTTCATAGCCACCATGAGAGCTGCCATATTCGGTTCATCCTACGTGAAGGTAGCTTCAAGCTTTACAGACTTTGTCCTGCCATTTGAAGTCGGGTGGTTTTGAGTTGGTGGGATGACAGCTTCTCAACCTTGTCCAACTGGGTACCGATAAAGTGCGAAACGAAATAGAAACGAAGCGAAACATTGTTTTTTAAATCAAGGTATACCTGTATACATCAAGTTATAAGATGTGATGTGTAACTGTATATGGTCTATTTTTACTTCATATGAAATTCATATAGTAAGCTTGTTTACACAGGCAATTGTTTCGTATAAGGGGTATCCTACTTGTTTTTAACACTACAATGAAGCGCATTGAAGTGGTAAAATTTTCCGTTTGGATGAAACGTTTTGAGCTATCTTTAGACACGCCCATTTCTTTAGAAAGGCAATATCGGTCAAATGAATTCAATCGAATACCTGTAGAACAGGTATTCCATAAATATAATAGCCAATCAAATTGACGGTCTACATAAACACCGAGTAAGCACGTGTTCGACTGATACATGTGTTATGCTAACTCCAATAAACATGATAAAATCATAATTATGTACAAATTCGTTTCAATGCGTGTTTTACAGAAGCGGGGACTCTATATATAGCTCTTTCTTATTTAAAAATCTTCATTTAAGTGTAACCCATGTTGCTTGTTGCGGAAAGTGGGGTGTCCTAAAACATTACGACGAATATTTCTTTCTCTTCTCTAAAGAAATGGGCGTGTCGTTATGTTATAATTGACGTTCAAAACATGACTCAGAATGTTTCATCAAAATGGAAAATTCTACCACTTCAATGCGCTTCATTGTAGGTACCTAACTCAAGTTCAGGCACCCTCGCTTCAAATTCATATTTTGTTAATAAATCAATAATTGACATACATTAAATTGACATCGTTCGTTTTGAGAGAATATTTCCTTGTCAATTAAATCCTTTTAGACGTCTTTTGTCGAGCCTCTTTATTGCAAACTACTCATTTCTCCCTCGAAAATTACACCGATACAAAATAAGGCCGTATGAACGTAGATGTCATACACACTGCGGTTAGAGTTACATGTATAAGTGAACGATAAAACCACCCAGACACCTCGCATTGAAATACTCGTAAGTCTCTGTAAAACTTCAGTTTTGATAGATATGTTGCATCATGGGCGTCGCAAGCAAATTGACAGGGGGTGGGGGGGGGGGTGGCCGCGCTTAACCAACCAGAAAGGAAAACCCCAATTTTCAATGCCTGTTTAATATATATCTTTGCAAAAAGGTTGGGGGGCTAAGGGTCTAAACCTCCCTTCCTTTATGTCATACTTAATTTTGTTAATATAACACTAAATAATTACCACTTAATTACCTCGATAAAAAATAGGACCGTCTGTACGTAGGAAGGATACACAAGATTCCGGTTGGAGTTACCTGTATAATTGAACTATAAAACCAGACATCTCGGAATGAAATACTAAATACTCGGAAATCTCTGGTTTATCCTATGTTTTAAGACATTCGCTACATACAACAGTACAGTGACTTTATTTCGACCCGTACATAAACGAGCCTTTACATGTAACATATCAGTTTTGATAGATATCTTGTATCTATATAAATAAGGGCTGGAAATAACTGTAAGACATAAAAATTTGAAAATAGTTCACATATTGAAATTTTACATGCATATAGTACGTACGTTCGTGCATATTTGCAGCTGGCAAGCATGTAAATACATCATTAGACTGACAAGGGAGCATAATTTTTCGTTAATCAAATTTTATATTAACAAGTGCAAGAACTACATATGAATTTTATTTGAAGTAAAAAAAGTCCACAAGCAGTTACATATATATAAATATATACATGATTTACCTTGAGTTGGGGGAAAAACACAGATTTCAAAAGTTTGTTTCGTTTCGTTTTGGCAGGTTTCGTTTTGATTATGTTTCGTTTCGTCTTGATTTCGTTTCGGTAGATTTTGTTTCGTTTCGGTAGATTTTGTTTCGTTTCGCACTTTACAGGTACCCTGTCCAAATATCATCTCCAAGATGTTGAGGTACAACACGGACATCGTTGTAGTGTGCTTAGGGGGAAACGACATTTCCAGTGGAGCCGAGGCGTCTACAGTCATTGACTGTCTGACAAGCCTTTTCGACCAAATTAAAGTCTTGAATCCCAGCTGCAGACAACCAGAGATTTTCTTCACAGATATTGTTTCCAGAGGAAAATTTCGATTTCCTCTGCAGCGTGAGGAGGTTGATGCAAGGCGTAGGACTGTTAACAATAAGATGAAGACAATCCTTGGCAGAACCTACATCAGAATAGATGTCAAATTTCCCAGACATTACCTTTCCGATGAGACCTACTTCAACGGGGCGGGAAGAGTCCTCTTCTTGCTTTCAATAAGCAAGACCATCAAGAGTCGCTCCTAGAAGTTGACAATAAACAGCCAATAAACAGCCCTTGTAAGGGCAATTCAATTAATCGAAAAGATACCTATGAATACAGACGTAGAAACGTCGCACCTGACGTACATGTATATGCCCATTTATTTTACCGAACTTACCGGTAAATGAAAAAGAAATACGTAATACCTATAAATATACACATATAATATGTAATACACAATTACTAAAAACTTCTTTTTTATAATTCCCGGATATTTCGGCTCAAGTGATATTTGCTCGAACTTTTATTTAAACTCGTCATATCTCGTCATATCTACACAAAACATTTTAGTTAGGAATTTAAAACAAGAAACATTTTTATTTAAGCGGCAAACCACAATGTTCCTGTTATGAGGCAACAAACTGAAATTACTTTATCTGTTATTAATAGAATATATATCATAAGAATCTATAAATATGCCACATTAAAACAGTGCATGCAATATTGCAGGCGCATATTTTATTTGAACAACCGATTTTTTTTCATACATAAATTTTATAAGTAGCCTATCACGAGCTAATTACCGGTACTTATGTTAAAACACAACAAATATTCGGAATCTCTTTCACTCACTCTAGCATATCCCAAAGGAGGTGTAATCCCCCCCCCATCCCATCCAGATTTGCTAAATTGCATTTCCTGTTATTTTGGAAAAGTATAAAACGTGCTTTATCCTTGTCTGCTGCAGCAAAAATTTCGTATTTGTGAGAAATTAAAGTTATACATATAATGAAAATCCTTAGAAAATGTATACATGTACAATCTGTACCTATATGTACATGCTAATACTCTCTCCGCTTCAAATTTCGTCAATCAGGATTCGATCAGAATTCTTACCCGATTATTTATTTTATTTTAATTGCATTTTTACAACATGCCATTAAATTCTCAAATACCGTAAACAATCAAGAGGAATTAAACAAATCTCCATCAATTGATCGAAACAATGTAGTTCAATGAAATCATTTGTAGCAAATTAGATAAGACAAACCGTTATCATTAAAAACACTATTTTCAATCTTTGACGGACATTTTGTTGGGGCAGACATAACGAGAAGACGATTTTGGATGATCGTCGGACACTTCGTGACGGCAGAAATAGTGTGACGATTTTGGGGGGGGGGGGGGGGGGGGGCGGACATTTCTTGGCGACGGACATAATATTACTATTTTTTGGGGAGAAAGGCGGACATTTTGTAGCGGCGGACATAGTGTGACGATTTATCCGAAAAAGAGGCGGACATTTCGTGATGGCGGACATAACGTGATGATTTTTCCGAAAAAGAGGCGGACATTTCGTGACGGCGGACATAACGTGACGATTTTTCCGAAAAAGAGGCGGACATTTCGTGACGGCGGACATAACGTGACGGCGGACAAAACGTGACTCAACAAATGCCAATCAAGAAGAATCAAGACTATATAACAATAGCAATTTATTTACAAATAAACATGTACAAGAGAATCAGTTATCACTACCATTTACCATCACCACCCACGAAGTTCCATACTACGTGTTGGCCGTAAGAACAGATTATCGACGGAAGTATGAAAAAAAACATTGGTAAGCCAGTTGTCTGAAAACGTAGAGAACAACATTAAAATACTTTTGTTAAAACAAACTTCAAGAATAAAAAAAAAAGAAAACAACACTTACTTAATTGTAATTACTCACATTCTCTTACAAATACCAAAACAAAAGCCCCACGTTTTAAATGAGCTGCACAGGTACCATGTAAAGCATTACCTTTCCACACAGCATTGGAGAATTTGCTACTTTTGCCTACTGAAGATAAACGAAAGGTTGGTGAGAAATTTCTATTATAATTACCCAAAAATAAGCTTGAACTCTTTTTAGGCCCAAATTATAGTACATTTCTTTTTTCTATTACTGAATACCTTATTTCTCTAACGAGCAGCTACCAACTAACAGATGCGACTGGATACGTCTTTCTGTCAGGGTCTTGCATCAGAACAGCATCTTGTTTAATTTGGACGCATCTGTTCCCTTGTTAAATGTTTTTGTTAGGTCTGGAAGTCTAAGTATAGACTAAAAGTGACATTGATTATCCAATTTGTATAAACTTTTTCAATTTATCATAACAAATTTTAGAATTTCATAATACAAAGCTTCTTCATGATAATAATTATTGTGAACTTGTTATAACAAATCAGACAATGTGTTATAAAATACTTATTTCGTTATGACATTTAAAAAGTGTTATAACAAATTTAATTCATTAAACCAATCTGTCAATTAAAGCTACATGCACACAATTTCAACTGATTTTTTAAAACCGATTTTAATGTTAATAATTCGTAATCAAGGCCATTCTTATGATCAGCAAAAATTTAAACATCATTTGTTGATTTATAAAATGATATACAGAACGTAAAATTTTTCATAATATAAACAAGGTCGTGCCT
>NW_026920069.1:0-161892 GCF_032062105.1 Saccostrea cuccullata
GATGAATAATTGTTTGGAAGATGACCAATGCACTTGGCACCACCTGGTGGTATCACTAAAGCCCCTTCTGATAGCAGGAAATAATCGTCCTTGGGCCTTTCTATCTTGCCCTAGTAATGTTGATCATTTTATAAATCATGGGTATAATACCTGCCTGTAATATAGAAAATGCTTTTGGAACCACTTGCTGGCACCACCACCACTTATTACTGATAGTGGTAATTTACAGTCTTATAGATTCATTAAGTTGTCCCAGTAACAATGTTCAAAACATACTTCAACCTAGTTTACACTTGTGCCATATTTCTGTTTACAATCGTTATATATATTAATCAAATTTCAGGTTAGCTTATTGGCCCTGTCATATTCTTGTGGTCCCTAAAGGAGTTGAAAAGGAATTCTTCCTGAAGGAGTTAACCATTTCCTAGTGCTTGTTTGTTCAATTGGATAAAAATTATAAAGTAATTTATTTCTTATTTTTCGGTTTTAAAATGAAAAAAAAAATTGTTCAGGTGAGCCTCACTGCCTCTGAGTATCTGATTTATTATGTAATTAATTGTTGCATTAATTTTCTAATCATTAACCATTAATTATCTAAAATAACGTATTAAAAACAGTACTGCGTCTGAGTACTCTCAGTTCTTTGATGAATTTCCTTATTGGCTGCTAGCTTCTACGCGCTTAGTGGATGCTGTTATTGGCTGCTAGCTTCAGCCTGGTATTCTTAACCTCTAATTTTTAATCAGCTCGCCCCATTTGCCGGTTGCACATGCATACAGTGTGTACTTGTACATATGAACATGTGGAGGAGTTTAATTCTTGGAACCATCTACAAACGTCTACATTACATTAAAATAAATGAATAAATAAATTATTAATTAAAATCAGTGCCCACAGATTGAACATATTCAAACCTGTTTTCACCTCTTAGTTACTTTTTAAAGGGGATAAAATTTCTAATTTCCGAGCAAATTTTTCAAATATTTCGACAAAAAGAGACCAGAAAACTGAAATTTAACAAGATAAATATAATTGTTTTCGAGAAAAAAAGGCCTTCAAAAACAAAATGTTGTCCAAACTCGACCAGTTGACCTAGTGAAAACGGAACAAATCCAACTTTATTAACCTGCAGGAAACTTTTTTTTATCCTGATTTTTTTCCCATCCATTACGAACTTTTTTCTTATTATTGAAAAAAAAGATCACCGAACTCCCTACATAATTTTTTGGAGTCGGGAAAGACGGCGATGGATCTTTTTTTAAGAAGGCATAATTTTCTTTTTATTTACAGTTTATTTTTCAATATGATCTTATGCAAAAGTAAAATTCCATTTTTTTTCTGCCGTTAATTTTTTTTTATTAATTCTATTTCTATATATTCATTCTATTAATAATTCATTTGATTATTGTCAAAATTTTCACAAAGTTAACGAAATGTAGAAATTGAGATCAGCATACATACATACAGTCATGTAATTTTGCCATAAGCAGAACATTTAATAAAAATATGAAAATTTTGCCATGATAATTCAAGTAAAAGAAAGTAATAATTGAAGGTTTTTATAGCCCGTTGTTTTATTTTAAACCAATTACCAGGTTAAAAACAATGACCACAGTAATTATCAGTAAATCTCAGCATCGACAGTACCTCAACAGTAATTATCAGCAATTCTCAGCAAAGACAGTACCTCAACAGTATTTATCAGTATTTATCAGACTCAACAGTAAAAGGCAACAGTAATTATCAGTATTTATCAGAAACAACAAAAATATCAGCAACAACAGTAATAATAACAGTAAATATCAGTATTTATCAGCAACAACAGCACATTATCAGTAATTATCAAACTTTATCAGTAAAATTTGGGATTCTCAGCACTTTTTTCGTCCAGTAGTGAGAGGTCTTGATATCATTATTTTGTTACAAAGATCATAATCAAAATTATATCTCATCTTATCGAAAAATCGGACGGAAGACCTACTCGTTGCTCGTAACGAGATCTCATCTAGTTATTATTAGGGTCTTCCGTTTCCAACGGAAGACCCTTCTATTATTCTATTGTGTCTTTTTCACTTTTATTCTTCTTTTTTTTCTTACAATTTTTGTGCAGAAGATTTCTCGGAGGAGGCTTGATGGATTTTGTTCAAATTTTCAGACTTTGTGTATGTCTATCTGAAATTTGTACCTCAGATTCAATTTTGAAAACATCACTTCCTGTCGTGAGTTATCGCCCTTTTAGTGATTTTTAGAGGGTCTCTTTGTCTTTAAGTTAACTAAAGTAGTTGCATTAGCTAGAGAGCTGATATTTTCATCGATGATAGACGACACATTGCTGAATTGCACATTGGATTTAAATTTTTCAGTAAGGTCCAATATGGAAGTTTGGTAGGGGTCGAAATCTAGGAAACGATTCATGAGTGAATTTTTGAGACATTTTGTATCATATGTTTTAAAGTATAATTATTTTGTTTAATTAAACTGGACAAAATTTGTGCAGAATGAGAAGATCTTTAAAATGATTTCAAGAAAAAAGTGCTGACTCATCACATTAGGGGCCAAAATGGGCTAAAAGTCTTTTACAGATAACTCTGTAACAGTCAATATTTTCTTACACATTACTGAAGCAAAAATGTTTATCTCAACAATCTACAACTGTATATTATGATTTTAATGTAGTATATATCATAATTTGGGGCCCACAAGGGGCCAAAATAATAAAATCTTTGGCGCTTTATATTTCGAAAGTAGGAAATATTTTGATAAGTAATATTGAACAAAATATGTTCATTATAATGTTCTAAACAAAATGCAATCTTTCATTTTTCGCTTAACGTCCCCATTTAGGAGTTGAAGGGTTTGGCCTTAAATATTTCCATATATTTGGTGGTTCTATCTGAACAATTAAAGAATAAATCAATTTAATTTCTCAATCACAAATTTTAATTAGAAATATGTACAATATACCCTTTGTTTCTCAGGAGCACGCGCCTTTCAAGGACTGAAGCGCATCCGCTTCTTAAATTCTGTCAAACCAGTGTATGAAGGTACTATATATAAATTTATATAACCAACCAAAGTCTCGAAAGTCTATTTCAGACACGTAAGACTTATATAAAGTATCCCTTTCAGTACCTACCACGTTTGACCCTTCGGTAGACGTGTCTTCTAAACAGCCGTACAGACTAACTAAATCAACCCGACTGTCTCCGTATTTAAACATTACTTCAGGTCACATGACCTGCGAAGAACCAAATGGAACAAAGAAACCGGAAGTCAGTGCAACTAAAGAGAAACGAAGGGATAATTTGATCTCGATTACAGTTTTGCTTCACTACATTTTTAACGGGTCACAATAGTCTAGTGCTAGAATGTTGGCTTCGTGATTGGGAGGCCCACATTTCCACCTTAAACCTAAACAAAGGCATTGATTGTTTCTTTGTCAAGCTTTCGCACTAGAAGTGAAAGTCACGGATATGACCTTAAAAACGTAGGTCTCGTGTTACGGTAGGCGGTGCACGATAAAGAACCATCAATGTTCAATGACCCTGTGTGCCGAGTTTAGGTCTAAATTTGAAGCCCTTCATTGGCATACGGTGAAGTCTCTGTATGACGGAAAATTCTCAATTTGACGTAATACAGTATACAACTAACCAATTAATCAATAAACTTACATTTTTTTTTATCAGCAAGTATGTATTTTGAAGCTAAACGTCGTCCTTTATTATAATCAATAATCTTAAACGGAATAATATTTGTTTACGCTATTGTTGGTGGTTACAATACTTATTCTTTTCATCTTTCAGTAATTATTGTACAACCTAGGAAACTTTTGTAAATATTAAAGGTGTTAATAAACTTGTCAGTTTCATTTTATGTATTCTTTTTCCAGTTGTTAATTTACATTGTTGGATTTGCTACGATATTGTATGGTACCTTCGATGGCAAAGTAGTTCCCGGTACAAGCTTTCGGTTGGTTAATACGTCGAAAGGTATATTTTATTGGATTATGTAAGTCTTATAATATCGGGTAGGGTTTTTTAAATGTAACTTTGACACATATTACAAGCATCATTACAAACTTATGAGACTATATTTATGTACAATCAAAATCAAACAATATTAATTATAGTTGACTTTTATACAAAATTAGTGTAAAAGTTTATCAAGAGAGAGAGAAGGAGAGAGAGAAGGTAGAAGAGAGAGAGAGAAGGAAGGAAAGAGAGAGAGATAAGAGAGAGAGGGGGTAGGCAAGTTCCATCTTTACATACTGTGCCTTAAAACATATTCAGTTTTCTTTAAGCTTACCATATAAAAGACAGGCGGAGAGGGGGTAAAGAAAAAAAATAGTGCAGTGCAGTTTTGAGGGATTTACAAGGAACATCATAATGAAATTGTAAAGAAATAAAAAAACTTATGAAAATAATTTCAATGAAAATAAATTAATTTAAACATAACAACCCATTTCTGCCAGAAAGTATTAAACTCTGTCATTTTTTTATCATCTTTTACATTGCATTTCAAAGCTTTAAAATAACAATTAAGTAAATAAAAAAAAAAAAAAATTGAATAGATGAACAGATACTCTAACGACGGACTTTGTAAATATAATGTTTCATTAATATCAACATAATGTTGAAATATTCTGAATTTACGTTTTCGTCTTTTTCACAAAAATAAATGATTTTGCATTGAAATTCAATTCAATGTCTTAAGCTTGACATAAACATTTGAATTTTTAAAAAAAAAATTGCTGAACACCATACAGTTCCAGAGTAAGTGATAAATTGTTTTCTCCTCATCTTTACAAAAAGTACAATACTTAGTGTCGGATTTACCCATTTTATACGGAGACTATTTGTAGTTAGAATATGATGATAAACTCTGTATTGAAACTTTTGTAATTAACAACCCTGTGTCACGAGGAATGGAAGAGTATAAATTGTTTTTCATTGAACATCAGTTATTTCAAAATATCTAGCCCACTTTTTTTACCAGAAGGTTTGATAAATGGTTTATTTAGTATAACATACATGTACATAGCTTTTGATCCTTTCCTTGTAAGAATAAATATTTTGATATTATGAGTAGGATTTTATACATGTACATGTATGAGGAAGTGTGCACTGCACTTCTACAGATTTCATTTGGTTGTTCTATTTTTTTTTTAAATCGGAGGTACTCCGAATAATCGTTTATCTTACGTTCACCGTTCGATTACCACGTTTGCGCTCCATTCGCGTTCTGCGTTTGCTCATCGTTTACCCTTCATCCATCTTTCACCGAAATGCCTTCATTGTTCAAACATCGTCCACTTTCCGTTCGCTCTTCATTCGTTCACCGTTTTTTCACCGTTCAAGTGGGAAAGTAAAACATCAGGGATTATGTATCTAATGAAAAGGACATATAAAAATGTTTCTTTGATAAATGTTTACATTGTACCTCCATAGGTCCATCCAGAGAACACACTACCATCTTGATCACACACTGCCTTATCCACCTTTTGGTCAAGACGTTTAGAGGCGTCCACCACCACAACATAGAAAGCTCTCCTGGTCAGGTAGATCTGGTGACAGGCGTAGTACGCACACTGTCCTCCAAAGTCAAAGAACGTCAGAGTCTTTGAGTCAACATTTGTAGTAAATCCTTTCGCATTGTTGTCCTTGCTTTTCTTTGCTGAAAGAACCATCAGATGTTTAGTATTTCTACATTCTAAACTGATATATCTTAAATTCTATCAATAAAAAAATGGTTGGCATGTTACGAACACATTTAAATCATTTACCGGGAAATTTAGTCTTGCAGAAGAAAATTAAGTTTGATGATTTACCAAAACCTCTGATAAATATAAACTATTATTATAATTAACTATTGCATTCTCTGTATTTTTTTCTTATAATTGCTGAATAATCGTTTTAACACTAAAGTATTCATTTGCAATAATTCATGACCAAGAGAATGTTTTAAAAGGTACTATAAACTCCAGGGTTAAGGTCAAAGGGTAAAGGTCTTTCAAGAAAGGCCTTGTCAAAAAGATTACATATGGGGAGTATTAAAACCGTAGCCCTAAGCCTAGAAATGTAATGCCAAAATTAAGATTTATTTTAAAGTAGTTCAAACTCCGAGGTCAAAATCAAAGGGTCATGGTTGTTGATTTCCAATGAAAGGTCTCGTCAAAAGGATTACATATGACTGAGAAGTATGAAAGTCATAGTCCGTACTGTTCAAAGTAATTACCAAGAACAAGGTCAATATCAAAAAATCTAAGCTCTTGGTATCAAATGAGAGATCTAATCAGAAGGATTATATATGTGAGGTTTGAAACAGTACTTTTCACTGCTCAAAAGTTATGACCAAGATTAAAGTTTCTCAAAAATATGTCAATCTCAAAGGTCAAGGACAATAGGTCAAAGTTGTTAGTATCCAATGAAGTTCTTGTCCAAAAAAATTACATAATGATGTGATGCGTGATAATCCCACATGTAACCAGTCATTTAAAAGTTATGGCCAATATCAAAGTTTGGAATTTTGGTGTAAAAGTGTTTCAAACACTGAGGTTAAGAGGTCAACTTTGGTGGAACCAAAAGAAAAGTTTTGTCACAGGAATACACTTTGAAAACATGAAATCCAAGTTTCAACCAGTAATAAGTTAAAGGCAAGGTTTTTGTGGACAAAAAGCAGAAAAACAGCTAGACAGACAAAAAGACACACGGACAGCTCAAAAGCTAGACAGATTGACGGACAGGCAGACAGATCCGTCACAAAAAATATAGTTAACTGTAGTTTACTATAGTTAACTATAGTAAATCAAAGTGTCAAAATTTTCGTTTCAGTTTTTCAAATTGTCAAAGATTTCGATAAAGTTTTTTCAAAGTGCGAAAGTTTTCACCAAAACTTTTTAAAGTGTCAAAGTCTGAGCCAAAGTTTTTCAAATTGTTAGATATTTCGATAAAAATTTTCAAACTGTCAAAGTTTTCACCAAAGTTTTGCAAGTGTCAAAGTTTTCGATACAGATTTTCAAAGTGCGAAAGCTTTCGCCAAAGTTTTTCAAAGTGTCAAAGTTTTCGCCAAGGTTTTTCAAGGTGTCAAAGTTTTCGATATTTTTTTTTCTAAGTGTCAAATTTTTTAATAATTTTTTTTCAAAGTGTCAAAGTTTTTGCCAAAGTTTTTCAAATTGATAAAGTTTTCATAAGATTTTCCCAAAGTGTCAAAGTTTTTCGATTTAATTTCAAAGTGTCAAAAATTTTGATAAAGTGTTTGAAAGTGTAAAAAGCTTTTGATAATCTTTTTCAAAGTGTTAAAGTTTCGGTATAGTTTTTCAAAGTGTCAAAGTATTCGATAAAGTTTTTCAAAGTGTCAAAGTTTTTCATAAAGTTTTTCAAAGTGTCAAAGTTTTCGATAAAGTTTTTCAACGAGTTAAAGTTTAACAAAGTATCAAAGATTTTGATAGAGTTTTACAAAATGTTTAAGCTTTCGGTAAAGTTTTTCATGAAAGAGTTAAAGTTTTTCAATTATATTTTTCATAGTGCCAACGTTTTTTGATAAAGTTTTTGAAACTGTAAAAAAAATTCGAAAAAGTTTTTGAAATTGTAAAAAGTTTTCGATAAAGTTTTACAAAGTGTCAAAGTTTTCAATAAAGTTTTTCAAAGTGCATAAGTTTTCGCTAAAGTTGTTTAAAGTGTCACACTTTTCGCTAAGTGTTTTCAAAGTGTCAATTTTTCGATTAAATTAAAAAAAAAATTGGAAAGTGTAAAAGTTCTCCATAAAATTTTTTTCGAGGTGTCAAAGTTTCGATAAACATTTTCAAAGTGTTAAAGTTTTTGATAAAGTTTTTCAAAGTGATAAACTTTTTTTCGAGGTGTCAAAGTTTCGATAAACATTTTCAAAGTGTTAAAGTTTTTGATAAAGTTTTTCAAAGTGTCAATGTTTTCGATGCAGTTTTCCAAAGTGTCAAAGATTTTTCAAAGTATCAAAGTTATTGATAAAGTTTTACAAAGTGTCTAAATTTACGATAAAGTTTTTGATAGTGTCAAAGTTTTTCAAAGTGTAAAAGTTTTCGCAAAGTTTTTCACAGTGTCAATGTTTTCATTAAAGTTTTCAAAAAGTCAAAAGGGAAAGGTATAGAAATAAGAAAAGGTGGAACTTGGTTTATTATTGAAAAGTTTAAATCCAAAAATAGTCTCATGACCAATCATGGATTTGCTATTCTTTAGAAGAAGATTTTTTAAAGAATTTTCCTATATATTTCTATGAAAAACTTTGGTCGGCCATTTTCGCCCTACCCTACCCCCGGGGAGTCATGATTTTAACAATCTTGAATCTACACTATCTGAGCATGCTTCCATTTAAATATTATAAATTATGGCTTTGCTATTCTTGAGAAGAAGATTTTTAAAGATTTTTCCTCTATATTTCTACGGGCCCGGGTTCGATTATCGTTCGCGGCGCCGCGTCATACCTAAGACGTAAACAAAGGTAGTGTCTGTTCCTTCGCCAACCGTTCGGCCATGGAAGTGAAAGTCTCGGGTCTTTCAGATATGACCTTAAAAACGTTGGTTCCGTGTCACGGTTGGCGCTGGCATGATAAAGAACCCTCACTGCTCAATGGCCCTGAGTGCCGAGTATAGGTCTAAATTTGAAGCCCTTCACCGGCATACGGTGACGTCTCCATACGAGTGAAAAATTCTAAAGAGGGACATTAAACAATATACAATCTATCAGATATATTTCTATGAAAAACTTTGGTAGACTATTTTGGTCCCGCCCTATCATCCAATGTGTCATGATTTGAACAAACTTGAATTTTCACTACCTGAGGATGGTTCCATATAAATATGCTGAATTTTGGCTTTGTCAATCTTTTGTAGAAGATCATTTTTTTAATTTCGCAAAAAATAATTTTTTTTATTTCTTTTTAAAATTTTTGTCAGCCATTTTGACCTAACCCCCCCCCCCCGGGGGGGGGGGGGTGGCATGATTTGAACAAACTTGAATATACACAAACTGATGAGGCTTCCATATAAATATTTTGAATTATGGCTTTGTCTTTCTCGAGAAGAAGACATTTTTTTTTTAAATTCCTATATGTTTCTATGTAAAACTATGGTCAGTCATTGTGGACCAGCCCTACCTCCCAGGGTCATGATTTGAACTTGAATCTACCCTACCTGAGGATGTTTCCATATAAATATGATGAATTATGGCTTTGTTTTTCTTGGGAAGAATATCTTTAAAGAATTTTCCAATATATTGGGTTCTTTTTGAGAAGATTTTTAAACTGTGCCACCGAATTTTCATAAATTCCCAATTATCTTCCCTTGAATGAGTACGTGGCACTTCATTTAAAAAACATGAATCCTCTTTAACCAGGAATGCTTTGTTGCAAGTTTGGTCGAAATTGGCCCAGCGGTTCTTGAGAAGAAGTCTAAATTGTGAAAAATTTTCAGACAGACAAACGTACAGACAGACAGCTAGACAGACATGCGGACGCCGGACAAAATGTGATCAGAAAAGCTCACATGAGCATACGGCTCAGGTGAACTAAAAGTATGTTTTATTGAAACAAAAATCATTTGTCTTTTCTTTTACTTAGAAAAACGAATTAATATAACTGTTACCTTTTAATGATCTTGTTTCTTCATATATATCAAATATTTCCTCATGCACCTCTAGGCCCTCAGTAGATTTTACTTCCTTAATCTCTTCTTCAGTACATCCGAGCAGACGTTTAAGTAGCGTGGTTTTCCCCGCCCCAGCACATCTACAATCATCCCGGGCGTGGTGGACTGTCTGTGTTCCTCTCTTAGCGTACTCCACATACCGTTCTCTGGCCTCTTGGTCCCACTCTAGTACTTCTCTAGGGACTCCCACTGTATCATTAACCAATTACCGATATCATAGAAATGAAACTGAACAAAAATTATACATTTTGGTCTCTTTTTCTTTCACAAGCAGACTTTTGTATTCAAGATAAATATATAAAAATATAATGAGTTTTTGTTCTTGTAAAGTTCAAATACTTTAGCTTAAATAAAAGCTTAAGCTATATTTGTTTTAAAAGCTAATTATTAGACCAAAATATTTGATTTTATAAAAAGGTTATTTTTAATATCTGTCATCGTCTGAAGCCTCGGTTCAGATTTCCAAAATAGTTTTCCTACTTGCGACTGCTTGATCACATAAATTGTGGTAATCTTGAATATTTACCCTTGCATGTTGTGATGTCATGTTAAACCAAAGACAATATTTAACAAAATTTTTGTGAAACACTGATGCCCCCGTAAGGCAACATAGCGAAGCTTAACCTTTCTCAAACGCAGATCAAATATGTCGGTACCTAAAGAATGGTCTTTTCAGAAGAAATACAAATGTTTAATACAGAAACCTATCACCACCTGTTTATGACCAAGGTTAACATCTTATAAGATAGGATAAACTCCGGGTCAACGTCAAAGAGTCAATGGTCATTGGTCTGAAAGATTACATATGGGAAGTATGAAAACACTGGCCCTTACCATTCAAACGGTATGGCCTTTGTTGAAGTTTGTAAAAGTAGGTCAAACTCCATGGTCAAGGTTCTTGATATCCAAGGAAAGGTCTTATCACAATGGTTTACACATGTGAAATATGAAAGTTCTAGCCCCTACTTTTCAAAAGATATAGTCAAGGTTAAATTTTGCTAACAGTTGGTCAAACTCCAAGGTCAAGGTCTAAGGACAAAGTTTTTTATATCAAATGAAAGGTCTTGTCACAATTATTTAAAGTGTAAAGTATATATGCCCTAGTCCCAACCCTTCAAAAATTATGGTAAAGGGTGCATTTTTAAAGTAGGTTAAACTCCAAGGTCAAAGGTTTTAAGGTTCAAAGGTCTTGGTATCCAATGAAAATTCTGTTTTCAAGAATTATATATGAGAAGTATTAAAGCCTTGTGCAATTTGAAGCCTTGTGTCATTTTCACCGATCCAAACTTTATTATTGAGCTTAGTTTCCTGTTCAAAAAAAAAATATCCATGTTTTATCAGGAGTTATAATCTCATTTATTCGCCTTTGGTAACATATCTTCATAAATTGTTCGTAACTGTGAGGCAATTTTTACCCAGGTGTGCTTTTTATCTTCCGTGCATCTAGCACCGACTTTCCTTAGCTTTAAGTCTTCCTTTAAAATACGAAAAACTGCTGAGGAATCAATGTTAGTTAAGTCTTCTATTTCCTCAGATGTATATCTAGCATTATCAGCTGTTGTATTTTAAACAACAACGATTTCTTTTTCGCCAAATGCACAAACTGGACGCTCCAAAGGGGGTCATCTTCAATTGATATTCTACCGTCTTTAAATCGAACAACTCACCTTGCTATTGTTTGATATGAACGAGAGTTCTCTCTATATACTACGTATAAATCGGCTTTCGTTTCCGTTGCCTTAAAGCCAAGCAATGAGCGAATTTTTACGCCCAGTATACAGAGTATATTTAACTAGTACTAATTGTAACGGGAACCGTTACAGATGTTCCCCAAGCGCTCCCCAACTCCCTTTTCGTGCCATGTTCCCTGTAAGTCTTATAAAACAAGACAACCTATGTGCATTTTTGACTTTTACAACGTTTTCCGATATAGATACGAATTATATGTAAATTTTAGCATGGTACGCATGCGCACATGAATGCATGTGCGTAATGATCATGTCATCTTGTCTACACTTTATATATATCTAAATATACTCTTTGTTAAAGCATTTAGTTCAAAAGTAATAAAAATCACTCATTCAAGTGTATTTTTCATGTCACTCGTTCCAAATGCACGCACGTGCGTGCACGTGCATGATGACCATTCCTTCTTGTAGGAGGCCCTTGTTGCTATCTATGTTCTAAATCCCATCCCGTTTCGATGAAAACCGAGGGAGTTACAGCCATTTAAATTTTAAGCCAATCAGATTGCAGCGCACGTGCATCCGCGTGATTTCATGAAATTTTTGGTATATCATTTTGCACGCTATGCTAAAGCATTAGTAAGTTTTAAATTTCAAAGGATTTCGTCAAAACACAAGGGAGATATAGACATTTAAAGTTTCAGCCAATCAGATTGCAGCACACGTGCATGCGCGTGATTTTTTGAATTTTATTAATTCATATTGCAGGCTATGCTATTGCATTACTATGTTTTAAATTTCATAGCATTTCGTCAAACAACAAAGGAGATACACATGTACCGAGCTTACATACTGGGCACTTCCGGAAGACATCCTGAAATTTGTGCAACATGGCATCATGTCCTCTATCATCCCTGAAAATTCAGCGTTCTAGCTTGAGCTGTTTTTGAGTTTACTCACGGACAAGGAGGTCCTCTAAATTTCGATCTAAGGGCGATAACTCTAGACCGGAAGTGAATTTTTCAAAATCGATTTGCCGGTACAAACTTCAGATCAAAACACAATAACTCTGAAATTTTGAACGCAATCGATCGAGCCATCTCCGAGAAATCTTCTGCACAAAATCGGTAAGGAAAAAACGAATAATAACTAGAAAGTCTGCTATTGCAAGCAATAGCATATTTCGCCCCGTACTGGACAAGATTTTCATTTTTATCTACACTAAAACAATGATCCATTAGCTAAGCTCGGACAACCATGCAGTCGTATCAGTCCTTTCTGTTGGAAACGGAAGACTTTAATTAGGTACATCCCACTAATTATTTTTAGAATCAGAAGGAGAAGAAAGTAGTGCAGGAAAAAATTACAAGTTCTTTAATTTGCAGACTTGCATAAAAGAAATTGGGCAGATGTACTGAACTGAACCTCATACTTGTAAATTGGCAGTATCTTTCCTACCAAAAAAAGCTTGGCAAGTGTAATTTATTAAGAAGATCAGCCGAATTATTTTGTGTATTATAACGCCAGTGAGAACTCTGAAATTTCCCTACTTTCACTTTCATTTTTAGAGGGAATCTGATCGCACACCCGCAGGAGCGGATCCAAGGATTTATGAATGAATAACAACTATGGAAATGACGAATTTTCTTATTTATACTTGCACTTTCTAATGAAATGAATAATATACAAGTAATAGATATACAAGAAAATGCGAAATGATAATAAATGCAGCTGACAATCGTTATTTTTTTTTTATATAGATAGAATAAAATAATTATAAATTCAAGAGACAAAACAGAAGGAGAATGAATGATGGCAAAATATCACATGACAGGAACTGAGTTTTATGAATGAAACTTTTAAAACGTTACTTGTATGTTGTATATGTAATATCTGTGTATTCTACCTGGCTGTGCGCTTCAAAGGGGGGGGGGGTCGTCTTGAGCATAGTACCTTAGCCATAACTTTTGAACGGTAAGAGCTAGGGCTTTCGTATTTCAAATATGTAATTCTTGTGAAAAGAACCTTTATTTTAAATACGAAGAACTTTGACCCTTTGACCTAGACCTTGGAAAACACATGTGTACATCTTAACCCTTTTTTCTGTTTCGTTTCTATGGCAACTGTGAACGACTCATTACAATTATTTTAAAAGTAGAAATCACTTTGACACATAGCAAGGAATAAACATTGAAAGTTTCAAAACGATTGCTTGCGTAGTTATTGAGAAAATCGAAATTAAAGAATTTTAACTTTCCCCTGGTTTCCATGGCAATAATCGATTATTTGAAAATTTTAAATGCGAATCGCACAACTACAGATACTAATCATTAAAATAAGAAAAGTTTCATGACGAACGTTTAAGGGACCAGAGAGAACACACGCGGACAAAATTCGTCAAAATTCGTCGCCTTTTACAGGTTTCCATGGCAACGGTAGACATATTGGAACTGAACGACCTCACTGCACAACTACAACCAGTGATCGTCCTTTGAGGAAAGTTTCAGTGAGATTGTCCCAGCCATCTCCGAGAAACAGCCTAGATAAAAAAAACATGCGTACAATATCAATATGTCGTCCCCGACTTCGTTCGGGGCGACATAACTAGATGAGATCTCGTTGCGAGCAACGAGTAGGTCTTCCGTTGAATTTCTCGATAAGATGAGATGTGATTTTGACCGAAATATTCGTTAAAAGAAAATGACATTAAGTTTTTCTTCATTAAATTTAATGTTTCTCATTTTTATCACGATATTCTGAACATCTTTTGTTCAATAAGGCTTATAAAAATACTCACCCTTTTCGAGACATAAAGCATAAAAATATAACATTTTGGTCCCTTGTGACCCCTTATTACGTTACATATGATAAAAATTTTATCATATATTGTTGCAAATCGTTCAGATGAACACTTTTGCCCAAATAATATTTAATAAAAAAATGATTAGAGAGTTATAGACTTCTGGCCCCTCTGAGTCCCTAATATGAGGGGTCAGCCCCATTTTTCTTGATTTCAAATGAAAGGTCTTGTGATTTTGAAGATTTTTTGTTCAGCACTTTTTCAGATATTTCTATTCCTTGTGGAGATATGCTGAAAGAAAATATTTAGGGGCCACTCCTACAAGTCTTTAATGGGGCCGTTTTACAAAAATTCAAAGTATGCATATTGTTTAGAACATTATTCTGACCATCTTTTGTTCAATATTGCTTATCAAAATATTCCCCCTTTTCGAGATATAAAGCGTCAAAGATGTGACATTCTGTGACCCTTAATTACGTAACATATTATCAAAATAGTATCATATAATGTTGCAAATTGTTAAGATAAATACTTTTGCCTCAGTAATGTATAGCAAAATATTGATCATTAGAGAGTTATAGATAAAAGACTTTTGGTCCCTCTGAGCCCCTAATTTGAGGGGTCAGCCCCATTTTCTTGATTTCAAATGAAACGTCCTGTGATTTTTGAAGATTTTTTTGTTCAGTACTTTTTCAGAGATTTCTATTCGTTGTGGAGATATGCTAAATGAAAATATTTAAGGGCCACTCCTTTTAGTCCTTAATGGGGCCGTTTTACAAAAATTCAAAGTATGCATATTGTTTAGAACATTATTTGGACCATCTTTTGTTCAATATTACTTATCAAAATATTCCCCTTTTTCGAGATATGAAGCGTCAAAGATTTGACATTCTGGCCCCTTGTGACCCCTAATTACGTAAAATTTGATGCAAATTGTATCATATATTGCTGCAAATCATTAAGATAAATACTTTTGCTTCAGTAATGAATTACAAAATCTTGATCATTAGAGAGTTATAGATAAAAGATTGTTGGCATCTTTGAGCCCCTTATTTGAGTGGTCAGCCCTTTTTTCTTGATATCAAATGAAAGGTCTTGTGATTTGAAAGATTTTTTGTTCAATACTTATTCAGAGATTTCTATTCGTTGTGGAGATATGCTAAATGGAAATATTTAGGGGTCACTCCTACAAGTCCTTAATGGGGCTGTTTTACAAAAATTCAAAGTTTGCATATTGTAAAGAACATTATTCTGACCATCTTTTGTTCAATATTGCTTATTAAAATATTCCCCCTTTTCGAGATATGAAGCGTCAAAGATGTGACATTTTCGCCAATTGTGACCCTTAAGTACGTAACATACGATCCAAATTGTATCATATATTGTTGCAAATCCTTAAGATAAATACGTTTGCTTCAGTAATGTATTACAAAAACTTGATCATTTGAGAGTTATAGATAAAAGACTTTTGACCCCTCTGAGCCCCTAATTTGAGGGATCAGCCCTATTTTCTTGATATCAAATGAAAGGTCTTGTGAATTGGAAGATTTTTTTTTCAATACTTATTCAGAGATTTCTATTCGTTGTGGAGATACACTAAATGGAAATATTTAAGTGTCACTCCTACAAGTCCTTAATGGGGCCGTTTTACAAAAATTCAAAGTATGCATATTGTTTAGAATATTTTTATGGCCATCTTTTGTTCAATATTGCTTATCAAAATATTCCCCCTTTTCGAGATATAAAGCGTCAAAGATTTGACATTCTGGCCCCTTGTGACCAATAATTACGCAATATATGCTTAAAAGTTTATAATATATTGTTCCAAATGGCCTAAAATTAAAAAAATATCGAAAAATCAAGCAGAAGAAATGATAAAAGAAGTCGATTCACTTTCTGCATAAAATGGCCCTGTAGATATGCCAATTAATTGATCAACACTTGATTTTCTATTTGCAGCATTAAAATAAAATAGAGACTTTATGCTTTCATATCCTACTAAAAAAACATTCTCATCGAAGTCCATGTATTGGAGAACTGGCTTTATGAAACGGCAATGTTCTTGAATTTTGGTGTAAACAGGTATAATTGAGTACTTTCAGTGAAGAAAAATAATATGAGCACACCCTCTGATCTAAAAGATAAAACATGTCCATGAATCCTCAGAAACAGTTCTTTCATGTACTAGTTGCATATTTTAGATCAGAGGTTGCGCTCTATATCAAATATCAAAAAATAACTCAAAAATTGGCCGTTTTTATAGACTTTTTCTGAATATGAGGAAATTGACGCATTTCGTGACGTCATAATGCATTGACTTGCCAACAAATGACGTCATTTTTTATAGGATCGCAGTCACCAAAGATCTAAGTGATATTTTAATGCATTGTTAACTAAAACAGTGCAACTTCAGTTTTTCAAAAATTCACAAGGCCAAATTAGGCAAAGATGAACCTTGTTCTTTTTTCGTCATACGGGGGATCGAACCCGGGTCGCCCGCGTGACAACCCAACGCGCTAACCATATAGCCATTGGGATCGCCGCTTCGCATTTTCAAGTGCAAATATCTCGAGATTGGCTTTTTCGATTTTCAAACAAATTACATATTTGGTTTCTACAAGAGGGTCTCTATTCACATTAAAAACAACAAGAGGCCCATGGGCATTATAGGTCACCTGAGCATTATTCAACAACTTTCCAGTGACTGAATTTGATCCATGGTTTAAGCCAGATGCTACAGCATTTACAATTCGGTCATCATAACTATACACTTAGCAGTTCCTTAGTTTGGTTACTTAATACCCATAGGCAGGGTAGGGAACAAAAAATGCATTTCAACAAATCAGTAATATTCAGCAATTAATGAGTGGTACCACTACCACACATGAACCCTGGACTCTTAGGCCTAGATCCACACATTGTACAATTTTTGAAAAGGCATTCATGCTTTTCAAAAATATTTGATTAATACAAAGGAGCACATTTCAAACAATTCATTCATTTTCAGTATATAAGAAAAGCCCCCCCCCCCCCACCTCAATGTACAACTGACCGTGGTGCCTTGAACTTTACAATTCTTGAAGATTAGGGCCCTTGCTCATAACTATATAGGTAGTTTATCTGCTTAAAAACTAGGTACAAAGAAGAAAATATTCAAAGATTTAAATCTAGGAGCAAAGAAGATTTTCAAAGAATTCATGTATTTTCACTATGTAATAAATAGAGCCCCGCCCTAACACCAGAACCCCTGACCCTGGGGCCATAAAATTTACAATTTGGTAGAGGCACTTTTGCTCATCATAACTATGTGCTTAGTTAGTTTATTTAATACCCAGGAGCAGAGAAGAAAATTTTCAAAGAATTAATGCATTTTCACTATATAATTAATAGAGCCCCGCCCTAACACAAAAATCCCTGACTCTGGGACCATAAAATTCACAATTTTGGAAGAGGCAGTCCTGCCCATCATACCATTGTACTTAGTTAGTTTATTTAATACCCAGCAGCAGAGAAGACGATTTTCAAAGAATTCACGTTTTTTTTCACTATACATGTATAATAAATATAGATCCCCCTAACACCAGAACATCTGACCTTGGGACCATAATTTTCACAATTTTGGTAGAGGCACTCTTGCTCATCATAACTCTGTACTTAGTTAGTTTATATAAAATCTAGGAGCAAAGAAGATTTTCAAAGAATTCATGTATTTTCACTATGTAATAAAAAGAGCCCTGCCCTAACACCATAACCCCTGACCCTGGGGCCATAAAATTCACAATTTTGGTAGATTCACTCTTGCTCATCATAACTATGTACTTAGTTAGTTTATTTAATATCCAGGAGCAGAGAAGAAGATTTTCAAAGAAATAATGCATTTTCACTATATACTTTTGGTAGAGGACTCAATGCTGATTACAATCATGCAAACAGTTTGACTGCTTGATGTCCAGGAGAAGAGAAGAAGATCTTGAAAGATTGCATTAACTTTAGTAGTCTACTCAGGTGACCGAAAAATATTAAAAAAAAAATTCGAAAAATTGCGTTTCTTAAATTCACTTCCGGTAGCGACCGGAAGTATTGATGACACACGGAAAGGTGATTCTGCAAAGCTATAAGTCATGAACTATCATCTCAAATAAGTCTCCTGTTCATACCTTAAGCAGTTTTCGCTACTAAGTTCAGACAAAATTGCAATTTAAAATCAGAAAATTGTAGATAAATCACGACCGGAAGTGACGTCATCAAAAAAAAAATTTCCAATAAGGTTCAGATCAGTACCTATCAGATGTGAAAGTTTCATGAGAATCTGCCCAGTAGTTTACGAGAAATCGCGTGCACAAAATTGGTTAGAATCATAATAATTATAGGTAAAAAGAAACCAAAGAATAACAAGAAGGTCTTTCGTCGGAGACGGAAGACCTTAATAATAAAAGTGAAAAAGAAACCGAAGAATAATAGAAGGGTCTTCCGCTGAAGATGGAAGACCCTAATTATAATAATAAGACACAGAGTAAAAACAATATGTTCCCCAACTTCGTTTGGGGAACATAATCAATTGATATTTTCTGATTTATTTGTCAGTAATAATTTAGAAAAAAATATACTCATTAAATAAAAAATTATGGAGTGGTGAAATTTTAGTGGAAGTCGTAGGATTTTTTGTGAAAAGAGCCTTTGACCTATAAAAAATTACAAGTTCCTAAATTTGCAGACTTGCATAAAAGAAATTGGGCAGATGTACTGAACTGAACCTCATACTTGTAAATTGGCAGTATCTTTCCTACCAAAAAAAGCTTGGCAAGTGTAATTTATTAAGAAGATCAGCCGAATTATTTTGTGTATTATAACGCCAGTGAGAACTCTGAAATTTACCTACTTTCACTTTCATTTTTAGAGGGAATCTGATCGCACACCCGCAGGAGCGGATCCAAGGATTTATGAATGAATAAAAACTATGGAAATGACGAATTTTCTTATTTATACTTGCACTTTCTAATGAAATGAATAATATACAAGTAATAGATATACAAGAAAATGCGAAATGATAATAAATGCAGCTGACAATCGTTATTTTTTTTTTATATAGATAGAATAAAATAATTATAAATTCAAGAGACAAAACAGAAGGAGAATGAATGATGGCAAAATATCACATGACGGGAACTGAGTTTTATGAATGAAACTTTTAAAACGTTACTAGTATGTTGTATATGTAATATCTGTGTATTCTACCTGGCTGTGCGCTTCAAAGGGGGGGGGGGGGGGTCGTCTTGAGCATAGTACCTTAGCCATAACTTTTGAACGGTAAGGGCTTTCGTATTTCAAATATGTAATTCTTGTGAAAAGAACTTTTATTTAAAATACGAAGAACTTTGACCCTTTGACCTAGACCTTGGAAAACACATGTGTACATCTTAACCCTTTTTTCTGTTTCGTTTCTATGGCAACTGTGAACGACTCATTACAATTATTTTAAAAGTAGAAATCACTTTGACACATAGCAAGGAATAAACATTGAAAGTTTCAAAACGATTGCTTGCGTAGTTATTGAGAAAATCGAAATTAAAGAATTTTAACTTTCCCCTGGTTTCCATGGCAATAATTGATTATTTGAAAATTTTAAATGCGAATCGCACAACTACAGATACTAATCATTAAAATAAGAAAAGTTTCATGACGAACGTTTAAGGGACCAGAGAGAACACACGCGGACAAAATTCGTCAAAATTCGTCGCCTTTTACAGGTTTCCATGGCAACGGTAGACATATTGGAACTGAACGACCTCACTGCACAACTACAACCAGTGATCGTCCTTTGAGGAAAGTTTCAGTGAGATTGTCCCAGCCATCTCCGAGAAACAGCCAGGATAAAAAAACATGCGTACAATATCAATATGTCGTCCCCGACTTCGTTCGGGGCGACATAACTAGATGAGATCTCGTTGCGAGCAACGAGTAGGTCTTCCGTTGAATTTCTCGATAAGATGAGATGTGATTTTGACCGAAATATTCGTTAAAAGAAAATAACATTAAGTTTTTCTTCATTAAATTTAATGTTTCTCATTTTTATCACGATATTCTGAACATCTTTTGTTCAATAAGGCTTATAAAAATACTCACCCTTTTCGAGACATAAAGCATAAAAAATATAACATTTTGGTCCCTTGTGACCCCTTATTACGTTACATATGATAAAAATTTTATCATATACTGTTGCAAATCGTTCAGATGAACACTTTTGCCCAAATAATATTTAATAAAAAAATGATTAGAGAGATATAGACTTCTGGCCCCCCTGAGTCCCTAATATGAGGGGTCAGCCCCATTTTCTTGATTTCAAATGAAAGGTCTTGTGATTTTGAAGCTTTTGTGTTCAACACTTATTCACAGATTTCTATTCCTTGTGGAGATATGCTGAAAGAAAATATTTAGGGGCCACTCCTACAAGTCCTTAATGGGGCCGTTTTACAAAAATTCAAAGTATGCATATTGTTTAGAACATTTTTATTGCCATCTTTTGTTCAATATTGCTTATCAAAATATTCCCCCTTTTCGAGATATAAAGCGTCAAAGATTTGACATTCTGGCCCCTTGTGACCACTAATTACGCAATATATGCTTAAAAGTTTATAATATATTGTTCCAAATGGTCTAAAATTGAAAAACTATCGAAAAATCAAGCAGAAAAAATGATAAAATTATTTGGTCATACGGGGGATCGAACCCGGGTCGCCCGCGTGACAATCCAACGCGCTAACCATTTAGCCATTGGGATCGTCGCTTCGAGTTTTCAAATGCAAATATCTCGAGATTGGTTTTTTCGATTTTCAAACAAATTACATATTTGGTTTCTACAAGAGGGTCTCTATTCACATTAAAAAACAACAAGAGGCCCATGGGCATTATAGGTCACCTGAATATTATTCAACAACTTTCCAGTGACTGAATTTGATCCATGGTTTAAGCCAGATGCTATAGCATTTACAATTCGGTCATCATAACTATACACTTAGCAGTTCCTTAGTTTGGTTACTTAATACCCATAGGCAGGGTAGGGGAACAAAAAATGCATTTCAACAAATCAGTAATATTCAGCAATTAATGAGTGTTACCACTACCACACATGAACCCTGGACTCTTAGGCCTAGATCCACACATTGTACAATTTTTGAAAAGGCATTCATGCTTTTCAAAAATATTTGATTAATACAAAGGAGCACATTTCAAACAATTCATTCATTTTCAGTATATAAGAAACCCCCCCCCCCCACCTCAATGTACAACTGACCGTGGGGCCTTGAACTTTACAATTCTTGCAGATTAGGGCCCTTGCTCATAACTATATAGGTAGTTTATCTGCTTAAAAACTAGGCACAAAGAAGAAAATATTCAAAGATTTAAATCTAGGAGCAAAGAAGATTTTCAAAGAATTCATGTATTTTCACTATGTAATAAATAGAGCCCCACCCTAACACCAGAACCCCTGACCCTGGGGCCATAAAATTTACAATTTGGTAGAGGCACTTTTGCTCATCATAACTATGTGCTTAGTTAGTTTATTTAATTCCCAGGAGCAAAGAAGAAGATTTTCAAAGAATTCATGTATTTTCTCTATATAATTAATAGAGCCCCGCCCTAACTGAAGAACCCCTGAACTTGAGGCCATAAAATTCACAATTTTGATAAAGGCACTCTTGCTCATCATAACTATGTACTTAGTTAGTTTATTTAATACCCAGGTGCAAAGAAGAAGATTTTCAAAGAATTCACTTTTTTTTTCACTATACATGTATAATAAATGTAGACCCCCCTAACACCAGAACATCTGACCTTGGGACCATAATTTTCACAATTTTGGTAAAGGCACTCTTGCTCATCATAACTCTGTACTTAGTTAGTTTATATAAAATCTAGGAGCAAAGAAGATTTTCAAAGAATTCATGTATTTTCACTATGTAATAAATAGAGCCCCGCCCTAACACCAGAACCCCTGATCCTGGGGCCATAAAATTCATAATTTTGGTAGAGGCACTCTTGCTCATCATAATTATGTACTTAATTAGTTTATTTAATACCTAGGAGCAGAGAAGAAGATTTTCAAAGAAATAATGTATTTTCACTATATACATTTGGTAGAGGACTCCATGCTGATTACAATCATGCAAACAGTTTGACTGCTTGATGTCCAGGAGTAGAGAAGAAGATCTTGAAAGATTGCATTAATTTTAGTAGTCTACTCAGGTGACCGAAAAATATTAAAAAATAAAATTCGAAAAATTGCGTTTTATAAATTCACTTCCGGTAGCGACGAAGTTCAGACAAAATTGCATTTTAAAATCAGGAAATTGTAGATAAATCACGATCGGAAGTGACTTCATCAAAAAAAAAAATCCAATAAGGTTCAGATCAGTACCTATCAGATGTGAAAGTCTCATGAGAATCGGCCCAGTAGTTTACGAGAAATCGCGTGCACAAAATTGGTAAGAATAATAATAATAATAGGTAAAAAGAAACCAAAGAATAACAAGAAGGTCTTTCGTTGGAGACGGAAGACCTTGATAATAAAAGTGAAAAAGAAACCGAAGAATAATAGAAGGGTCTTCCGCTGAAGATGGAAGACCCTAATTATAATAATAAGAAACAGAGTAAAAACAATATGTTCCCGACCTTCGTTTGGGGAACATAATCAATTGATATTTTCTGATTTATTTGTCAGTAATAATTTAGAAAAAATATACTTATTAAATAAAAAATTATGGAGTGGTGAAATTTTAGTGGAAGTCGTAGGATTTTTTGTGAAAAGAGCCACTGACCTATAACTCCTTTCTGAATGTAAAGGAATCATCCCTGATAATTTCGAGGAAAAATGCTCAATTTTGGTCAACTTCCGGTTTGGAAAATTAACTTCCGGTGGACATAATATTTCTCGAGACACTCTATTTGCCTCCATAAGAAACATTTTAAAAAGAAAAAAAAATGAAATTTTGCATATTTTTAAACTTTTTAAACTTTGGACGACGGACGCGACGGCAACAAAAACCAAATATCCTTCTCAAATCTAAAAGTCATAATCTATCATCCCTGAAAGTTTCAGGACCCAACCTCCAACTGTTTTCGAGAACACTCTCGGACAAAATGACACTTTAAAAACAGGAAAATGGCCATATCTTGCGACCGAAAGTGACGACCGCAAAATAAAAAAAGCATGAAGTTCAAATAGTTTCTAATCATTGCTGAAAGTTTCATGAAAAACTGTCGAGGTGTTCTCGAGAAATC
This sequence comes from Saccostrea cuccullata, assembly GCF_032062105.1. Taxonomy (NCBI): domain Eukaryota; kingdom Metazoa; phylum Mollusca; class Bivalvia; order Ostreida; family Ostreidae; genus Saccostrea; species Saccostrea cuccullata. The sequence goes on from NW_026920069.1 coordinate 23,442, forward strand.
GGCTGCACAAAATCGGTAAGAAAAAAAATGATAGTAGTGGAAAAGAAACAACAGAATCAGTAGAAGGTCTTCCGTTGGAAACGGAAAACCTTAATAATAATTAAGAAACCGAGTAAAAACAATATGTTCCCAAACTCCGTTTTGGGAACATAATAATGACGTCATTTGAGCAGACATATACATCATTTTTAATGTAAAATGACGTCACTTCTTATGCATATTCGCCGAAGTTTTACAGTGGAACGAGTCATTTTAATCAGTGAAGTAGTTAAAATTTTATATACCAGTTCTCAAAGTAAATTTTGTTATAGGTACGTACATCTCTAAAAGTCAAGGTCAAAAGGTTAAGGTTGTTGGTAACCAATGAAAGGTCTTTCAGCGAAAAATGCATATTTAAAGTTCAAAGCAATATGAGCTGCATTTTTGAGAAATTTATTTTGCTGGTAAAATGTGTTATTATGATTAATCTGTATGTAATCTTAACCCTTATGATCAATAAAACCAAAATAAAGTTTAAAAATGTTTCAGAAGAAATATTTCTGTAGAACCAAATATACAGTATTATATAAGAATCATTATTGTACAGGATGACAATAATTAAATTTTTCTTCAATCAACGCGTATAAAAAGTTGTTTCAAAGCAATTATAAGCAGTAGAAGTTTTTAAATGTTCTAATTTTCTGTCATTGAAATAATATTATATAGCTAATTACAAATTTGCAACATTTTTTTCGATGTCAAACATGCAGCTCATATTGCTTTAAATATCCTGGTATCTTTTGTTCAAAAGATATGGCAAAAGTAAAAGTCCAAACTTTTTGTGTTAAAATTGGTTAAACTTCAAGGTCAAGGTCAAAAGGTTAAATTTGGTGGTATCCAGGTCAAGGTCTTCTCATAAGGAATAAACATCTGAAATATGAAATCAAAAGCTCCACTTAATCAAAAGTTATGGGCAAGGTTATTGTTTTTGCGGACAGACAACCAGAGAGACAGATAACAGACACACATACGGAGAGAGAGAGACAGATAGAAAGACAGAGAGATTTAGACGTACAGGACAAAAATCTTAAACCCCTGAAACCCCGTTTACGGGGGCATAAGCAAGCCCCAGGCTTGATTTATCAAAAAACGATGCTAGGTTATAACTTAACTTAACTTAAAAACAAGAAAATATATTATTTTTGTAGATTTCAACATTTCTAGAAACAAATATGAAGCTCATCTTGAAAACGTCTGCATTTTCAAAGATATTAAGTGTAAAATGTCGGATTCTAGTCTTTGGCGACTGAACAATGAGTAAAGCCCTGCAATTGAAACAGTTTCTATACAGTGATTTTTAGCTTTTCTTTTCGTAGGAATCTCAAGTAACTTTTGCAGTCGCCGACAAAGTATCCTTGGACAAATTCACTGGTTACTCTAAAATGTGACGCAAGGTAAACCATCGTTAACAAATTGTTCTATCTAATTGCCCCCCCCCCCAGGACTGGCTTCCCCCCCCCCCCTCCCACAACTGAAATTGCTTTCCAAGGACCTGTGAATGATGTGCACTTTGAGTGATAGTAACATAATAGTACGAAATTATTGATCAATTCTCCCACATTCGTTTTTTTTTTTGGTAAAAAATCGGACTATCTTCAGCTTTGGTAACGAATTCAATGCAACTTCTTTTGGATTCATATTGAAGATTATATCAGTCTATGTACAGGAGATTCTGTACAGCCCGTAGTCACATGAAATTCTTGGACTCCGAAGCTTTGCTTCAGGCTAGTAACAACCTATTTGAATTGTTGTATATAAAATGTTGTGATGAACATTCATTCAGCAAAAAATAGAAAACCTATATAATTTGAAGCAAATCAATAAATGTCTACATTTAAAAAGAATAGTTCAATAATTAAAAAACGGTCATTTTGCTCCATAAAATATTTCTGATGTTGTGCGTAACGTATTTTTTTTTATTTTTTAAAAATACCAGGTACGTAGTACGATTTATTTTATACATGTATATTCTAAATTCAATATTATACAATTATTGCTGTTTTGTTTTAGCTCAATACATTGATTTAACCATCTAAGGTGTACAAAATTCACCGAGCCCGAAGGGCGATGTGAACACCCCGGTATTGTTCTTCAAAGATGGCTAAATCATTGTATTGACAAAAAAGCAATATTTTTTTTATTATGAAATTCTGATAATTCACTGGAAAAATAATATAGCTCATTACTGTTTGCATTTCATGAAATCCTGGCCAAATACAAGAGAACAGAAGAATTAAAATGCAAATTAACCTTACCAGTCATACTAATTTGAAATTTTTCCGGCAATTTTAGTTGCCATGAAAAAATTATTATGTCAGTCTATTTTTATATGATGGATTTTGAAAGAAAGGAGTATTATCAGGGATACATGACTGCCAAAAAGTAAAAATGGTTGTTTAGTAAAAGTGCTGGAGGGGGTTTCTCTAACCACCCTCACCCAAAATTATATGTTTGCTTATGGTTTGTTTAAATTTAAAACGTCTTAGTCGTTTAAAAACATATAGCTTTCCAAATCAATTTGCATCAATTTGGAATTTCCTGATCTTTTCTTAGATCAATGTAGAGGAAATGAATCCTGGAAAGTCCATTGCAGGTCAATGAAACGTAGTATATTTTCTAGTATAGTTAGATCTCAGCCAGTCAGAGGGATGGAAATTATTCATTCATATAATAATTGAATTTGTTTCATATATTTTATTTATGAGAGGATAATACTCAATAGCCCTCTTCTTATATCAATTAAGAACATAAATGGTTGACTTTCTACAGCGTGAGTATCTCTGACGTTTTGTTAGTATATACCTTTTTTCCAATTACAATTTACAACCTGCCAACAACAATTATAAAACAATGAAACACACAGAGCTTTTCCAAGTACTAGGGGGGTGGGTGTGGAATCTGGTCTTTTGACTGTTCAGGTATTACATGTACCTCTGATTCTATTTTCCACATTTACATGTAGTGTTCACAATTGTATATTACAGGAGGTTCTCGTATATTATACCATTATGAATCTTAATACCTAGATATGTGTGCTGTTATCTTAATTTAAGAAACAAATGTTGAAAGTGAGGTGGCTAATTGAAAGGGGGGGGGGCTGCTAAACAAGTTTAAACAGGTAGGCCCAAATTTTCAATGCTCATATTAAGTCTACTTTGGAGAAAAAGTGGATGGCTATGTCCCACCCTAACCCCGGCCCCACCCCCTAGTTTTCGACGCCTATGGCACCTAGGATCTTTCTTGTGCCAGCATCTACTGTGATACGTGACCTCGTTTTATACAGTCTCGCCCGAAGGACCGATCTCCTTGCCACACAGTGTATCAATTAGAGTAATTGCCATTACTATTTAATATCCTACCATTGATTTTTTTTTGAATAATGTCCAAAGAACAAACAAAATGATTGTTTACATGCAATGTTACAATTAAATTCAAAACCCGGATCGGTTTTTCCAAAATACGTTGCCGGTCAATAAAATGCAGACTATTTGACCAGCAGATCGGTTTGATAAAAAAATTCAAAAAACTTAAAAGACATACAGAATAGATGAACATATTAGATATTAAATAAAACAAAAAGTTCATTTAATTAGGTAACAAATTCAAATAATTTGATAACAAATAATATTTTTATATTGAACAAAATAATGAAAGGTGTAAAGAACAAAAAGGGGTACGTTACGGAGCAGGATCATTGTAATTTATACACTAATTGTACAATTTATGATAACTATAGCCATACCTTGTATTATTTGAGTTTAAATTGAAAGTAGCAAAAATATTTTAAAATTTTAAATTTTGATTTAAATTTTAATATCTTAAAGTGAAAGTAGCAAGACTATTTTTCATTCGGAAAACCTTAAAAATATAAAAAGATACTCTGGAAATGTTGGATAAGACTATATCATATATAACAACTAGCACTACTACTAAACACTATATATTTATATATTTACATACTTAGTTAAATGTTGAATTGGAAATTTTTGTAAACACAATTAAAGAAAGATATCCAAAACCCTATTAAATACATCCTGTCTATCGGGTTTACTAGGATGAAGAGCGATTTACATAATTGAACGAATTAATTATTAATTAAATCGTAAATTGTTTCATCCTCTTAAAGTGGCGTAACTATACTTGATAAAAAATAGTAAAGGAAAAATAAAATAGCAGGGAAATTCATTTGTAAGCCTTTACATAGGAAGATTTGTTCATATATGTATTTTTATTAGTATATTGACTAATTTCCATGTGTCATTTCTTTTATGCAAGAAAATACAACTGACAGTATATTGAGCATATGTTATACATGTATCAGTTTACTGTGTGCTCCTTTAGAAACAATTTTGAAGAAAAAAGGGTAAATGAATGAAAATTAAACAACTTTATCAAGACTACTCTAAATGTGTATTTTATTTATTTATTCATTTTTATTATTATTATTATTATTATTTTTTTTTGGGGGGGGGGGGGGGCGGTATTGAATGTTTTCACCCTTCAAGTCCAAGTAAAGAAAATAATATTTGTATCATCTACATGTATACTTACATGCATTAATATTAACATGTCTTCAATAATTACAGTTAAAATAGCTATTTAAATAATATTTTAGTATCTCATTGCAATTGTCTTTTAAAAACCAGTACACAGCATAAATAGAGACAGAAAAAGTTAAATGTATTATCAAGTAATACTTACAATGTTTACTGATCCTGCCGTGAATCCCTTCGTCAGACACAGTGCAGTGGTTGATGATGTCCAGCTGTAGTTTGTCTATGAAGAGGTCGTACATCCTCTCCGGATAGCGTGGTACATACAGACATCTCTCTCCCTCTCTCCTCTTATAATCCCAGGACCGGCAGTATTCTGAGATCACGTCACGTGACGCCGAGGTCAGGAAAAACTCCAGATCACTGTCCTCCACCAGACACTCCGTAACAAAGGCGTACATGACGTCATGTCGGATGTCATCTGATATAAACGTTATCACACTTGTGTTATCTGATTCTGTGATTCCATCAGGGACATCTAAAGAGCCTTCATCAGTAATATCAGGGAAATATCTGTCTCTGATTTTGTGTCTTGTGCTGTGGTGTGATGGTTCACTGAGTTTCAGCTGATATTTCTCAGCTAACAGTAAAGAATATAGTAGACACCTGAGACCCGGTGAATATTCAAGATATTTACCTAAAACAATGCATAGAAAGGTAAACAACATGTAAGATATACATGTGCGTGTCTTTAATTTTTTTTTTTGTTTATTTGTTTCTGATTTTTTCTCCAATATCAACGATATGATTAAAATCATGATTGAAGAATTTTAAACGACATCTAGGATTTCTATTAAAATATATCACATGTATGTAGAAAAATCTTGCACAATGATATTCAAACTTGCTCTATAAAAGGGGAAAGCCTGAAGTTTATCCAAACAGAATACGCTTTAATATCAATTCTCTGTAATTATCAAACAATATCAAAAATGCTTGGCCACGCTACATTTTCAATTTCTATGAAACTTTTTGTGTGTACTCAAATTGTCATATCATTAATGGTTTTATAGTTTTTTATTTCAAAAAATGTCTCGTTGCCATGGTAAGGGCACCTATTGTTTCCCCTGTAAATTCTTCATAAAATTTGTCCAAAAAACGTGATTTTGTAGGTTTTACTGAATAAAAATGAGCTTAAAAGAAACAAGAGAATGGGAAAATCTACTTTTGTTTCAAAACGACCATTATTCCTCTCTAGTATAACAACATAATTTTTTAAAACTGTAATTCTACATAATGGCTTAACAACGCTTAGCTTGGGGGATTTTGGCATTTTGCCAAATTGAGAAAATTGCCATTTTAGACCCTTTTTCAAAGCGATTTTTTAATACTTTGCACACTGATTTGAAATTCAGGAAACAGTGCATTTTATAGATGGTACATAAGTTAGTTTAAACACATTAAAATATTTATAGGACACTTAAGCATTTTTTTTAAAAAGCTGATGAAAAATTACCCAAAATCTGCAAAATTTCCGTATTTCAAGGAACACATGCACATTTCATTAAGTTCATATAGAAAAGAAATGTTCCTTTCTACCTGTTTTGATGTCATTTACAGTAAAATTAGTCCATATCTAGGAAAAATGTCATGTAAAAATATTCACATCCCATTTCCAAGAGCATTAATACATGTAAATATGTTCTTAGATAGGAGAACTGTGAACACCTGCACAAAATGCTCCCCCCCCCCTTTCCGTAAAATTGACAATTTTGAAGTACATGTAGACTTACCAGGGCATGTTTCAAGTTTCCTGAAACTATTTCCTTAGATATAAACTAATATGAAATAAAATTTTCCCTATCCATTCTCTATTACTGTGGAAACAGGAATGCAAGATTTGTTACCATGGAGACAGGAATACCAGATTTTTAACCAAAATGGCTGCGTTTAACATAACAATATTCCCAAAACTACACTTATTTACTCTTTTATAAAACATGTGTAATGATTGAGTTAAATGTAAATGTGAACTAAATTTTGGGGCATCTTAAATTTGCATCTTTATGATGTTGCAAAAACATAATGCATTTTGTAATGCTATGTCAAATAATTGCAAAACCTTGTGGCTTTTACTTTTTCAAGATTTGGTCAAACTTGAAAAATTTTGAAATGAAACTAAAACAAGCAGGACATTCATAATATTTTACTCATTTCAACTTGTTACTTTGTATAATTATTTATTAAATTCATGGGCAACTGCAAACCACAGATACTTTGAAGGAAGTCAAAAATTTAACCCCCCTTCTGATTTTTTCATTAAAACTTATGAAACACTGCTTTAAACTTGAGAAAAATTACATTGGTTTTAAAAAAAATCACATCCTCTTGGGTAAGTAATCTTGGATTTAAATATAAATATCCAACAATGGAAAACTTTAAACAAAGTGTTTGGCATATAATTAATAATTAGGTTTGCAATGGATCTTTTGTATTCTGTAAAGTCAGTTGAAACAATGCCCCCCCCCCCCCCATGAGACACTGTCCCCCACAAGTATCATTTTAAGGAAGTTCTTCCTTCCATTTTACTAGGTTCCTGCCAACATCTCATCACACCAACTATATCAACCTCCTTTAAATTTCTTTTTTTTTTCACATGTAAATACAAATTCTGAAAACAAGAGAACTTCTTGCTTTTTTTATTTTTTTATATATGCAACATTTAGAGTACATTTATTCTCAACTATGGAACATATCACTAGATTTACGTTTACCAAAAATCTTGACTCTGATTTTTCAATTTTAGAGTTTTAGTTGGTCAGGCATGTACCAGTAATGACCTACATTGACATACGCAAGTAACACTGATAATTAGTTAATGAGAATTATGCTGAGTTTAGTTTTTTTTGGAAAGATACTGGTTAAAGATTGATAAGTTCTAAAACATATTGTTATACAACATTAGATTTGAGGATGCCATCACATAATATGATAAACATGTTCCTATTATATTTGAACTTTGACATCTCAAAACACTGATATCTTGAACTTTGACATCTCAAAACACTGATATCTTGAAGACAGTGGGTACAAGTATGTTGAAGTAGGTTGGAATTCAGCTTTCACTTGCCTGGTTTCAAACCTACAATATGGCATCCCTTCTCAACCTGCAATGGTAAATAATTCCTGCACTTTCCAATATACTAGTACACTGATTTCAAGCTAATTAAATGTGTATGTAATCCTTTAGAAAGTTGTTTTCTTTATTCTAGTATAATAATTCTTCTGTTACTGGACAGGTATTAAATTTTGTTTAAAAAAAAGAAATAAGCAAGGTTTAAATTTAGATATAAAACTGAAATATTTTTTAACAATTTAAGGACAGATTATACAAACAAACTTTTGTCGAAGAATTTGAAAATAACAACTTGGGTCATGTTTAAATCAGTAAAATTAATAACTTTCCTCACGACAAGTACTTTTTAATTCATATTTGCATAAAAATGGAATTTGAAGTGAAAAATATTTGTATAGATTAATAAGGATAGTTTCAAGAGGGCAGACTTTTGAACATCACAGAAGATTTACAATTTCTTAATATTCTAGAAATTTATTAATACATCATTAATTTGCAATTAAATTTTGCCAAAAAAATATATACTAATCCAGGCATCCATTTTTTGTTTGTATCATCTGCTCTTAATTTACTTTCATATTTTAAGAATGGTTACCTTGAAAAGAACAGAATCTAGGTTGTCCGCTTTCTTGCAGAATGCACTTGAACTTCAGTCATGGCCTATTTGGTCCTGTTTTGGTTTACTGGTCTTACTTTTTCTTTATTCATCTTATAGGGAAAATCCTTTGATGAAAAAATGATGAAAATAATTATTTTCCTAGGAACATGGTCAAAAGGAAAATTCATTTCATTCATACACAGACATGTTCATGTGTGTGATCATCTTACCAGTAGTGAATATTTGCCTGAGTATCAATTACGCAGGGGGAATAAGGAAGCATACAAAATATTCTACCTTCAAGTTGGCTAAATCAGTACTGCATTATGACGTCATAGTAGGCAAGATGACGTCAATTTTAGAAATCAGGTTTTCGTAATATTGGTATTTAGCTATGTAATTTAACTCTAGAAAATGATTAAAAACGTGTAAACATTAACAAAAATAAAATGTTTTTATTTTGTTCTGCTGTAACAGTCGTTATGATTGAAATCTACCACCGATGACGTCATATGTGTACATCAAGTAACTTGGAAATTGATCATGTCGTGTAAAGAGAATTTGGCTAAGACGGCATGTTCAAAGATACGTAAAATGGAGTTTAAAAGTTAATATAGGAAATATTGTGTTAAATTCATATAGAGTTCAACTAATTAAACAGGTATGCTAATTTATTTTCATCGATTATGTTCTCTTTCAAAGACAGCCAGCTATATTACGTATCCCGGTCTGCCTATCGTCCGTCATTCTTGACCAAAAAATGCAACAGAACAACAATAAGCTGGATATTTCCAAACATACGATTTGTAGAGATTGAAAGTTTGCGTTTTGACAAACTTGGAAAGTGCTGCTAGAATCCCGAGTTAAGCATGTTTGTACGAAAAATCTCGATTCATATGTATAAAATTCAAAACAAAGGGTAAGGTTTCGTGCGAATGTGTGGAATAAATATTTTACGGACAAGATAGTGGGATTCTAGCAGCACTTTTTAGATAAAATAGATGTTTTTCAGCTATACTACATACTCAAAGAAATTATCAAACTCCGGGGTATTGATGTTCTGTAAGCTTTTTATTAAGGACAATTTTGCTATTAATAGAAGTCACGTGATGCCGTGGCGGTGATGCACGTCTTTGTGTTAGACACGTTTTTATCTGTATGCAATAGTGAATAACAGTTTACGTTTATCAATGGTTTTGGTAATTTATTAAACTAAATTTTCTTCAAAAAGTCTAAATTTCCCGAGAAATTACTTATATGCTTCCTTAACATACCCGCGTAATTTGTTTAGAATATTATAAAACATGGTTGGTGTGTACAAAACAAATATCATTATAAATCAAAGGTGAATATTCTACATGTACATTTATAAAGTTTTATTATACCCTCCGCTTGAAAAGTGGTAGGGTATACTGTAATCGGTATGTCCGTCTAACTGTACGTCCATCTGTCTGTACATCCGTCTGTCTGTTACGCTTTAGGGTACCCATCTCTTATCATCCACAACTCCTCTTATACCACTGCAATGAGTGAAATTTAATGAACCTTTCACAGAATCTTTATTACATATTGTCATTGTGCACCTCCTATTTTAGTTTTTGATTCGACGCATATTTTGGGTTTCCCGGCCACAGTAAAACATGGATTTGTCATCAGTTATAACCATATGGGAGGCAGGTGGTATCATTTAGTGAGCTCAATGCTCACAGGACATTTAGTTAAATTTTGTTTTAACACTTATACATATGTACAGGTGTACATATATATATTTTTACTGTTTGCTATTTGATTATTATTATTATTCACGGTGACACAAAATTGAACTATAGATTATACAGTACCGGTACTTCACAGATGAATGAAAGCGTCTATATAAACAAAAATAACTCAATATTTCTAGTGCATTCTTAACCTAGATCTATTTTGTCATTACATATAGTAAAGTAGTTTTGGATATATATAATAAATTTAAAGTTTAAAAGATAGAAGCTTTTAAATAAAGCAATGACATCAAAACAAACATGCTGTTTTTCCTATTTTCTGCTTATGAACATCACATGACCATATTTTGCTGATATATATAGAATACTATTTTAAAAACTTATCTACTTTATGCTTGTGCTCACACATTATAAACCTTTGATGCACTTTTTTATAGAAACAAATTAAACTTGCTCTAGTTAATATTTTAACAACACAATTCTGTAAAATATGTGCCTCAAAATGCCAATAAAGAATTGAAATAATAGAATAAACAATGAATGAAAACTGACAGAAGTGGAAATTTATTTTATAAAGATAAATAATGTTTACTTAAAAGTCTCTCTCAGCACATCATAAAAAGTAAACCTACTGAATGGCTGAGATTTTACACATGTACAATCTCTATATAGACATTTATATTTCGGGGGGGGGGGGGTTCAGCTGTATCAGCAAGTGATCTTTATATGCTTCAAATTCATTTTTATTAATAAAAATAATTAATTCATTGGTCAGAAAGTCAAACTGTCAAAAGGTATAGTTCGCTTGATTTGATAAGGACCACTGACCACTACACAACAACTGGGTACTGTAAGGCAAATAAAATTAAGAAAATATGCATTTGTTAATCTTGATATTTTTGTAATGCTCAGTATATACATAAATTTACCTTCTGTCTTCATTGTTTAAGATGTCTAGCCTTCTTTTCTTCTTCCAGACTGTAAAACTTTGATGAGATCTTTCGCCAGAAAATATTCATTGCTGTTTACTAAATACACATTGTACCTCCAAACGTTAGAGAGTAGTTCAAGGGAAGTAATTAGGAAGCAAAAAATGCTTCAATATGTAGAAAAAAGTAATCTTTACCTTTGAATTCCTTTTACATCTTTGAGTCTCCCACCAATATTTTACATATTTTGATATAATCAAATATTAACCTTTCATAATTAATAATTACTAAATTTGTTATCAGTGTGCCTTTTTTGTTTTAAGCCTCCAAAAACTCCACTAAACCAATCACATATCTGATATGTTATAATATGTAAAATGGCCATTTACTATTGAGAAATTAAATTAAAACTACAGATATAATTACTTTAATCTGTAGTATTAAATTTAAATAATGAAAACATATCAAGTTATCCCTTTTCATTTCTGGACACAGTTTTTCTTGATAAGTACGTTTTTCAAAATTAACGAAATTGAGAATTTTGCACCCCGTTTCAGTGGCAACCAAGGGTCTATTTCATAAACCCACTTTAGATTTTACAATTAATGACATAGCTGTTTTTATTATTATTATAAAAAAATCAAAATGTTTTTTATGCGTGGCCAACCAATTTTGATAATTACAGAGAATTGTTATTAACATCTCCAATTTAGTACAAGATGCACATTTAATTTTTGAATCTAGCGATCACTGACTATGAAGACAAAAACAGTAGAAATCAGATAATCTTTTATTTTATTATTATGTCTTCATGATAGTAATAATTCTATGTCATACATTCATTTATTTTTTTCTATTTTATCATGTATCAATTAATTAATTTTTGTACGATACATGTAATTTCTCACCAGTTTTGGACTATACACTATACTCCCAGTTTGAAATATAGGAGGATATATGATGAACGGGAGATTTATTTCAATGTTGTAATAAGTTAAACCTTGTGTTTACATGTTTGAGAATCAAATGTAACATAATTAATCTATTTTCTTACTTGGTTTTCTGTAAGCTTTATTGTCGATAATGTAAATGTCCTGGTGTGGATGGAGGCCTATACAGGATCTCACGATGTCAGGTCTCGCTCCATATTCGTTTCTCCAGAGCCAAGTCACGTGACTTACACTGTCACGTTGTCTTCCTCTATAACGAACAACCTCCCCTTCTCTTCTTAGTCCCGTAAGAAATTCTTCTCGTTTATCTTTACTGACCTTCAGAATATGGTCTGGGATATTCACTATCGAAGAAAATGAATGGTGTATTACTGAAACATAGTACTTAATTATACATGGAAGTAAAATATAATCTCAAACAAAAACGTATTAAGAACCGCTTAAAGGTACTTGTGCACAGATTTGAAGTTTTTATTTTCTCTATAATATTACGACTTATATATATTAATAACATTTCACACAAAAATTAATTTAAAATCTTATTTCATATGAAAAATATTAAATTTCAAATTTTTGCGTGTTTGATTAACACATCCTTGCACTTTTACAAATTAATCTTTTCTTAATCCTTAGGAAAAGTGGCAATCTCGTTGATTGATTGATTGATTGATTGATTGAATACTGTTTAACGTCCATCTCCAGAATATTTCACTGATATGGAGACGTCACCATTGCCGGTGAAGGGCTGCAAATTTTTCGGCACTTACGTCTTATTTCATATGAAAAATATTAAATTTCAAATTTTTGTGTGTTTCATTGACACAACCTTGCACTTTTACAAATTAATCTTCTCTTAATCCTTAGGAAAAGTGGCAATCTCAATGATTGATTAATTGATTGATTGATTGATTGATTGAATACTGTTTAACGTCCATCTCCAGAATATTTCACTGATATGGAGACGTCACCATTGCCGGTGAAGGGCTGCAAATTTTTCGACACTTACGTTTTATAAGCACGAAGGGATCTTTATCGTGCCACACCTGCTGTGACACGGGGGCCTCGGTTTATACGGTCTCATTCGAAGGGCCGCCCAATTAAGTCGCCTTTTACGAAAAGCAAGGGGGTATTGAGGACCTATTCTAACCCTGATTCACTCGTTGTGTATAAATGAAAAATATTAATACTATAATCCAGAAAATTAAGAGTAAACATGTTCAAAAGAAAAACACACAAAATATTGTCAGTCCGTGAACTAGTGACTCTTAGTTCGGAATAACGATACTTGTGAAGAAGTTTTGCTTTTTAACATCTCTACTCTAAATAAAATTATTTATTTATCTTGATAAAAGTTTTAATATTTCTCATTTATACACAACAAGATCGCCACTTTTCCCAAGGATTTAGAATATGGTTTAAATTTGTGAGTGCAAGGATGTGTCAATCAGACCCGCCAAAAAAATTTGATGTTTTAATAACTTTTAAATGAAATAAGACTTTTAAATAATTTTTGTTTGAAATGCAATTAAAATGTATAAGTCGTAAAATTATAGAAAAAATATTGACTTCAGATTTGTGTCCAAGTACCTTTAATTATTTAATTATCAGTTAAAAACAAATATCCAATGTCTATAGCTTGTATGTACTTGGCATCGATCAATCTTTGATCATAGCTAACTATTTGCAGTTGAGATAATTCTTTCTTATAATATGAATTCAATATATTCGTTCATTTAATGAAGTCATCTGGAATGAATAGCATTTCTTCACATTAACTTACATATCTGGTATATCTCAACATGAATATTCGTGTCCTCCATGGTGACGTGAGTCAGTATGTTCATCTGTAAACGGGCTATCAGTAAGAAATCCTCATTTATACTATTATTGACACACTTCTCTCCAGGTTTTCTGTTGTATTCCTGTGATCTCAAGTACACTCTTGCTGTGTCATAATTACAGCAACGGAATGGAATATCAGTGTTTTTGAGTGCTATCCTGTACATTGTCTCGTCCTTTGTGTCCCCTGTTATCTTGTCCTGATCTTCCCAGAGGTAATCACGTGACCACAGTCTGTGCAGAGTCAGCTGAGCTTCATCACTTGTTACAAGATTCTTTTGATCGTACACATCGTTTCGTATCTTATTTAGTAAGTCCAGGCACTCTGTATCAGTGAAGTCAGGAGGACCGGAGTCAGAACACAGAAAACAAAATAACACGGACACCTCGTCATCAGTCAATGAGGAAAGCTCATCTTGAAAATGTAATAATTAATACATTATCGTTAGTTTTTCATGAATAAATTACTGTAAGTATGGGTAAAGACTTTAATTTTCTCTGCCTTTTTTCCTAATTTATCCTGCGTTGTGTTTGTAATATTTGTAAATATGAATCGTATCAAATACGTCTCTTCTTTGACCAGAAAATGGGCTGTGCAATAAGTTGTAAAATATGAGAGACATTTGCAAAATTCCTTCATTGGTTAAGATAATTTCAAACTGGTTTATAATTTTTAGATCACTACTTAGATGACTTTATTTTTGCTCGAAAGGGGGAACCTCAGAAGGTTCATGAAGTCAGCTTATGGAAAATTTTAAAAGTGTTACAGCCGATATTGGTGTCCCACTGGCTGAGGATAAAACTGCAGGCCCTATCACCATATCACATATATAGGATTTGAATTTGACGCTGTTGAAATGGTCATGAGAATACCTCATCCCAAACTTGTCATACTGACATATATGATACATGTAAAAGATATATTAGGAAAAACAGAAGGTTACCCTTGAAATTTATAGTCTTTAGAAAGGATGCTTAATATTTTGGTAAAGCAATTAGGTCAAGCAGAACATTTAATAGGAGATTTATGATGCAATGAGTGGTGCTTCTATTCCTCATTTTATTAGAATTTCAATCGGTTTGAGAAGGGACTTTGAAATCTGGTTAAAATTCTTTCAATAAATTTAATGTGATTTCATATTTTCCCGAGTCGGAGTTGACAAATTCCTATGCCTTAGAATTTTATTGATAGTACAGGTGCTAGTAAGTTATTTTTCCGTGCATAATTTAAAGGTAGCTTCAAGTACTAAAGAGGCGCAACAAAACACACCCGAGGAATTTGTGAGAATAATCTACAGCACTGCGCAGTTGTAACCCCGCTGTACCTGCACATATTCTCAAATTTCAATGCATGGAAAACAAATAAGATTTTATGTCTGTATAACTGATATTCATTTTTTGGATTCTAAAGTAAAAAGCGGTGGTGAGTTTTGTGAGCCAACGTTGAATTAATATAAAAAAATACGCACAGAATTGAGTCAGGGACAAGAATTAGTGCATTTCATTAATAAATAATAAGAGTCCTGTTACTCAAAATTATTATTCAACAGCTAGATCATTCGTTGCTGCCATCAGCTTTCAGTTTAGGTTAAAGAATATTTTATATATTTTTTTTTATTTTTAAACGAATATTACAAAAATATGAATGATTAAAAATCTCATAGTATAAATTCTATATGAAATCAATGATCTAATTATTTTAAAATTATGTGTTTTGAACAGATTTTCTTAATATTGTAATAACAACGCGAAATGTAATAAGCCTGGATTATTATTTTTTGCGTTATTACATTATGCGTCGAAATTAACGCAGAATGTAATAACGCAAAATGTAACACCACATTTTGGAAAATTATTACATTTCGCGTTATTACATTTTGCGTCGAGATCAATGCAAAATGTAACAACGCAAAACGTAATAACACGATTTTTGGAATATAACAATTTTGCGTTGTTACATTTTGCGTCGAGATTAAGTAAAAGGCAGGAACGCAAAATGTTATAATACATTTTTTCGTCGGCCAGATTGAGTACAATTTTAAATAGCGTAGTGGTCGATGAAAAGAAAATAAAACAAAAGAACAAAAAAAATAAATCAATTTCTTACAATAAATAATTTTTTTAATATATTGATTTAATTAGTTACATGTATTCTAAATCAGTTTAATAAATGCATTCATATAAAATGTGTTGCAAATTAGAAACAAGCATCTGTGGGCAAGGTTGTTTGGGTATTGACCTGTGTGCTTTTGCTGTTTTATAGTCAATTGCAATGAATCAAAAAAAAATATCCATTTGTACTAGCAGATGTAAATGTATAGCGGCAAGGGGTTTTTTGACAATAATGATATCATACTGTTCCATGCAAATCTCCGGCATTGCAGACAAACAAAATCAAAATTCTCTCTCTCTCTTTTTTTTTTCTTTCCATCCGCTAATAATACGGATTGTTTCTGCATGTCCACAGTAATAAAATAATAAGCATACGAAGTAAACACCCCGCCCTATCCCTGCCCGTCCGATCCTCGCTTGACACACATATACTTCTATTAATTTGTTAACCAATGTATACGTGCCGGCAATGGATATCAAGAGCTTTTAATGAACCTATGGTCAATCTTTGTTAATTAAATATGTTTTATTGATTAGAAATTCAATAAGACTATCAAAAATATTCCAATTAAAATTAAATTAATTCTTTGTAATTAAGTACAATGTATTCAATATAACTAAAATCAGAATCACTAAAACGATTCATTTTTAAGGTACTTATGTCCGGAAAAAGTTCTAACGTTGATCTCATTGTTTTAGTTTAAAATATTTTTAAAGCGCATTTCCCATGTAGGTAACAGGTATATATTGGGATCAATTTTATGATTTTTTTTGTTCAACGCAATAAAAAATATTATTATATTTTGTTTTATTACATATTGTTTTATTACATTTTGCGTTGTCTTCAGTGCAAAAATAAAATAACGTTAAATGTAACAACGAAAAGGCACGTTATTACATTTTGCGTTGATCTCGACGCAAAATGTAATAACGCAAAATGTAATAATCTAAAAAATGTGATATTACATTTTGCGTTATAACATTTTGCGTTGATCTCGACGCAAAATGTAATCACGCAAAATGTAATAATCCAGGTTTATTACATTTCGCGTTGTAACCATGGTTGCTCACCTGAAATCTTTGTCTGCCAGTTTCTGTAAAAACCTATATTAACTGCAAAAGAGAAAATATTCCAGTTTTAAAAATATATATACTGAAAGGAAAAAGAAACGCAGGGTAACATAATATTCGGAAACAAATTGACTGCAAGACCGAAAATTACGAAAATTGGTCAGATAACAAATTTAGTTATTTTGCACTAAAATCAGTGCTCAAAATTACTCAACCGTAAAATGTATGACATCACGTAGGGAAAACGCTAAAAAGCCCAAAACACGTGCAATTTGATGACGACGAGTTTGCCAACAAATCTTGATGCACTATTTGATGCACCAGAAGTATACACATTGTTTTTCAATATTTAGAGACGATATGAATTTCTTGCAACCTTGGTACAGGTTACGGAAGTTCCATGGGGTCTGGTTTTCGAATTGCCTAATTAATGAAAAAGGAAACAACTGGTAAATAAGCAGTTTCTAGTGAATTTTCCCCCATAAAACTTGTTACCCGCTGTCAGAGAGGGCCTGGAATGGTTTTCAATCAGCCGTGACGATGACGTTAACGCAAAAAAGAGTCATGTTGCGAGCGGGTTATATGTATTGGCATCTCTTAAATTGCCACCTTACTACCACAAAAACCACCTTTTATACAGTAGACTGTTATAATCATTACATTCACACGAAAATTAAAAAATAACAATTCCGCAATTTGGTTTTTTTAGCCGGTCAACTTACTGTTGTGTTCATCTCACTGGCGCATGCGCGCGTCGTATAATAATTTTTTTGACGTGGTTACACATGCCCAATATAGCCAGGGTTTGAAAGATAAACACCCTTATGAATACCATGCAAAGGAGAAAAAAGGCTCATGACAGATGCGCGGGAGAGACATTCAAGATAATGAGAGTTTTCAATTTTCATTTTTTGGGGGTATCGTCATATGAGCTTCAATAACTCATGAATTATAAGACAAAATCAGATGGGATTTTGGTTTTATCTTTTTGAAAGATGATTTAAAAAGTTAGATAGGAATACTGAAAAAAATAAAGAAAAAATTACTTAAATTCAACTCGAAAGTTTACCCTGCGTTTCTTTTTCCTTTCAGTATACAAAGAAAGTGCGTATACTAGATAGGAATCATTGACACGAAACAATTCAGATTTAAATCTCACAGTACCATGCTGTTTATTTGTCTTATACAATGAACCTAAATATTTCATGGAAATAAATTTCTGTCTTATGTTTGTTTATTTGTGTATATTTCCTTAAAAGAAAGGGTGAAAATACATAATCTGGAAACATTTAATAAAATATAATAGAAGTCTAACACTAAATAATTTTTGTGTTCAGTTTTCAAATGCACTGAAAATAGTGAATGTAGCAGAGCGATTGAAGTTGCTTGGTTTTGATTTTCTTTAAATATATTTCCAATTTAATATTTTTTTCATCACGTGTAACTTTGTACTTAAAAAGTCATGTATGTCTATTTCTTGGGAACTTTAGCACTATAAATGACAAAATGTGAACTTATTTAAAAATAAAACAATGTAAATTGATTTAGAAAACATACATTCCAACTTTATTCAAGGAGTAATTTTTACGACCAAATCAAAATTTACAACCATAAAAAATGATAATAAATAAAAATAAAAACAAATCAATGCATTCGACCCTAAGATGCTGCTACGATGTGGCTTGAACCCAGCGACAAATTACCATTACACCATGCATAGTACATGTAGGTATTTAAATCATTTTTTAAAACCCAAGCCATATACAATTGGACTTTGTTTTTTTTTTCTGCCAGAAAAAAAATGAAAAAAAGTAAAGATTTTTGTATTTCTAAGTCCTTTACTTCATCTTTTAAAACAACTGGAATAAATTGTACGGTTAAGAATACACTGATAACGCATTTAAAATCCAGGGGTAGAAGACCCAGAAACAACAACATTAATAAAAAGGGGCTGTAAAGAGTTTATTTTAGCATCATTTGACACGTAAGGCTATATGCAGGTGCATATTCAAATAAAATCAAACATTTCAAACTAAAGATGTTCATTTTACATTCACTTTCAACGAAGTCATTGGGTAGGTTTTGAAAAAAAAATGTATAAATCAACGATTTTTTTTAATTGTGATTAATTATATATTCATATATACGTATCATTCAGATGATTTAGGTTCTGGTGATACTAATTAATTGGCCAATTTAAAGGTATACAAATTCGACTGTTGAAATTCATTTGAAATTAGTAATCTGACATAAGAAGATATTTTTTTTAATAGGTGTACATAAAGACACAGATTCTGTTGCCATTGCTAAAATTCATCAAATAAAATGAGGTTGGCAATTCTTAACGTAGCAAATGGAACAAAATATCAAACTACTTTAAAATGAAATATATTTTGCTTCCCATTTAAGAGTTAAAGAAATCAAATATATGTCTGAGAGTAAGAAAACTGCTAAAAGGCAATGCTTTTTTTTTAAAAATAAGAAAAAATACAATACTTATTCAGCAGATATAAATCAATTTAAATTATTTTTTATCTTAAATTTCAAGTGAAAATAGCGTTGTTTTGACATAGAAAACATGAACATGTATACTCCTGACAAAAGTGCGTTTATTTTTTTTCCACATGATCTAATTCATTGCTTGTTTGTCTCTCGTAAATTTATATTTTTTGTACCATTGATACTGTTTATTTATTTAAACAAGAATTGCTTTATTTCGTTGTTAATACAAGAATTAATGTTGCAGCCTTTACAGAAAAAAGCAGAGTCCTCGTAAAAGGGGTTGTGGGGGGTTGTCTACTAATTAAATTCAAAGAAGAGCCGTTTAAATCTACTGTCACCAAAGGTATGGTTTAGAAAGGAAGCAATTTTATATAATTAGTTTGAAGTGGGGGCTATATATTTTCAGTTTTGGGCATTATCAAGTACCAGCAATGCCTTGACTAGCAAAATAGTCATCAGGGGCTCGTTTCTCAAAAAGTCGTAGATTTGGGCCTAAGTTAGTCCGACTAAGAAAGTTACGCCAAAATTTAATCGGGCCTAAATCACGTTTCAGAAAACGGCGTAAGACTTGGCCCAAGACTAAGACCTTTCCGCTAGGTACTAAGCATGCTCAGATCGTATTTTATTTGGTTTAGAGTACAATAACATGCGGCGGATCACACTTAAACCTGTTTAAAAAAAAGTGAAGCACAAAAAGCACGAATTATCCCTGGCTTTTCATCGGCTTTCAAACAAATATAATAAGCGAATCTATCTGTATTTTCAAGATAAAGGACATACGCAACGTACCTCACCTACTGATAAGTTTTCAAGATAATCTACATTTAAACTTATAATACCATTACATGTTATTAGACAAAAAATCAGCATGCGTTACCAGGGGTTTTGAAAAGATACCAAATTATGAAATTTTCTGCATAATTCAAAGAAAAATGTACGTCAAATATTTCAAAACATAATTTCCAGATTTTTTTCATCAAAAATTGTTTTAGAAGAGGTGTACAAATCCATATATAAACGTTAAAAATATTGCACACATGTCCTTCATTTTGTGGAACTCTTCACCTCCAGGGAAGAACCCAGTAAAGTTAACACTATGTTGCGTATGACCTTAAAGCATTTACATACTAGCTAGTATTAGCGAATTCAGAAATCTTGACAAAAGGGGCAGATTGGGGTCGGGTTAGGGGCCCGCACTCACACAAAAATATTGATTTAGCAAGTCTTTTGTTATTATTTTGGACACAACCCCCTCCCCCTCTACAACCACAACTTTTATATCAAATAGTTATATGTATTTTGGTATACTCAGATTAATTTTAAAAGTGAAATATATATACTATAGAAAAATATATATAAACGTGTATACCCGGTATTATACGTACTTGTCAAATTTTGGAATAAAAAGAAGTTTTCTTATGAGTAAAAGCTATAAATTATATGGCATGGGGGTTGGAACAGGCTCGTAGCAATATATTTGAAAGTCGTGGGGGGGGGGGCAACCAGTATCTCGGGTAAGTTTTTCTGTAGTTAAAATACTTTACGCAGAGAGAGTGAAGGACCGGAGCCCCCGACCCATAGGCGCACTGTGAAAATTTAACAATTTTGAATTCATATATATATATATGATAATCATTAAAACATGGATAAGAGAATTTTGAAGAAAAATTATCAGTTGTCTTAATTTTATAATTATCAATCCATTTATTAATTACGAATTAGACATACTGGCATTTCAGTTGATACATGTATATACCTACTGTGTGTATTTACAATACTAGTATTTTAAAACCCTTTTTAGGCAAACTTCGTCCGAGATAGATACGTGATAGATTGACAATTAATCAAAAGCCTCTTTACGAAAAAATAATAGACTCATCTACACATCTCACCTCCCGATAGTGACTCCAGTGAAATAAGGAATGAACAGTATTATGGACTGAATACTTTAATTATAATACTGGAACATTTAACAAATTTAAATTGTTATGTTCTATTAACATAATATTTAATTACATACAATTAAAAGAGAGAATCAAAGATACATTAACTCACGTTAAAGTACATAAACTCGGTTGATGGCATAGTTACCGAAATTTTTTTTCGTTATTTAAAATACTAGTATAAAAATGGATATTGTTTGAAGATTTTATTGAAACATTATCCATTTCAAACAACAAAAAATTACAGGACCTACAGCATGTAGCATCGTTTTTAAAAAGTTAATGGGGAAGGGGATGAGGGTGGTGGGAGTACGGTGAATTTGGTGATCCAAATATTCAGCCGAAAAGAGAAATGCTGAAAGTTGAAGTCAGTCCATAAATTGAACAGCTTTATTTATGCAGAAAACACATAACTGCAATAAAAAAGGTAGGGTTGACCCCCCCCCCCCCGTTAACCCTCTACTACGAAGAAATTCTGGCACTGTTTAAAAATTTTTTTTACCCAATTTATATTCAAAATTCTTCATTAAAAATTTCTAGTTCATGCCACCTTTTTGCGGAAAAGTCTTCGATGGATTTAACTACCTTTCTATTTTCCTTCATAATAGAGTATGCTATAAGAATTTTTACGAATTTTAGCATTTTTTATAATTATGTACATGTATATGAATAGGTTTTATATCGTATACGTATAAAATAATCATTCTTTTAACTCTTTATGATTAAAACGCATGCTTTTTTTCCCAATTTGTGTACAGACTAAGCACTTACGCCTACTCACGAGCAGGCCTAGATTTAAACCCAAAGAAGAAGTCTCAATAAGGCTATATCTGTGGTCCCCGGTCTCTCATCAAATTTGGAACTATTATCATACAGCTAATGAATTAAATTTCATGATTAACATATGTATGTATTATATAAATAAACATCTAATTATATAAAATAATGTCTGTACACACCACACGGAGATGAGTTTTAAAGGTGGGGTCCCTTGATTTTCATGAATATCAAAAGAAATTAGTGACAGGTACACACTTTAAAGCTTCCGTAAACACCGAGCGCAGCTTTGTTCAACATCGACTTTGAAATATATTGTGTATATTGTATGTATAAAGTTTGTGTGGAAATATCTTTGTTGAACAACAATGCGCTCTATATTTTCTAAGTAAAAGTATTGTGATTTCGAATGTGTTCGATGCCTTCATTTACATTCGATTAACCTCTTCCTGACCTGTTTAGAATTACAATAGATCACGTGAACCCATATCGTCACAGGTAGTTGGCCAGGTAAACGTGTTTTCAGTAAGACATTTGTTTGCCGTTGAAAGGTACTCAGTTTAATATCGGTCGACATGGATTGATATGTTTTTTTTTATACTTATTTTGAATGAAAATGACAATATTAATATATATGGCACGCCAAATTCACAAAAATGAGATTATCATAGTTTCACAATTGATAAACTAGGTTTATCGACTGTAAACTATAGTTTACAAACCGTAAACTATAGTTAACGATTCGTTAAGTATAGTTTTCATCTGTAAAATTATATTTAACGGTTGTTAATTATAGCTTACGAATGATAATCTAAGTTTATCTGTCTGTAATCAAACGTTAAAAATAGATTTTGTTGAAAAACATAGATTCACGTCTGTAAACTATAATTTACGATCGTTAACTATAGTTTAGAGTTGTTAATCATAGTTTCACAAATCGTGAAACTATATTTATCAGATCGTTAACTATAGTTAACGGTTTGTAAACTATAGTTTACAAATCGTGAAACTGTATTTATCAGAAAATCTTTGTTTTGCAATCGCAAATGATTGTTTTCGGTGTTAAGTATAGTTTACGGTTTAGTGTGAAACATAGATTATCGCGTTAACTATGGTTTACACATGTGAAATATAGATTAACGTTGTTAACTATAGTTTACAGTCCGTAAACTATAGTTTACAACCGATAAACCTAGTTTATCGATTGTGAAACTATGATTTGCTCATTTTTGTGAATTTGGCGTGCCATAAATATACCAAAAATATTACGAAATGGCAAGTTTTATTTGCTCGCTATGATACGCGACTTTGTTTTTCATGCCATTTTATACAAATATTTACATATGTTCTTAAAGTGTAAAATGTTCAAAATAATATTGTGACAAAATGTTACAAAATTTTTCCATTTTATCTGGCATACTAGTGCATTATTCAGACAACCAATCTAGATAAATATTTGAGAAAATTGCCAATTTCTAAAATCAAAAGTTTGTAAATTATTTATCTTTCTGTCATTAGGATTCTTTGTTCAATACATCATCTTCCATTTAAACTCCAATCCACTATAGAGCGAAATGAATCTGAAACAAAATACTCCAGTAATTCTTTTCTAAAAGTGACCTTGAACTTGTACCTTATTATACTGCATTTTCCTTAACATAATAAGTGTGGGAGGGGGACATTTTAATAACTTTTCATGAGCATTTCCTATAGTTTGAGTACCCAAGGTAAGTTTGGGGATTGTATATTGAATCCGAATTTACGATACTCCAGCTTTATTTTCCTTAAGTGCACTAATAATATCATACAGTATGACATACTATATCAAAGCTATCGATAAAATATAAAAATGTACCTTATTATCAATATCTAGTATTTTCACACAATTATAATTATATTATTAATGCATTGCAATCACAATTTCCCAAATTCAATGAACATATGCTTGCCCCCCCCCCCATATTTATTCATACTGTACTTGTAACATATCCCCCGGCCCCATCCAGTTTAGGTATAAAAAAATCATTTTAACATAGTTATGTAAACCAAAAAAAAATTCATTGTTTTTAACTGTTGTTTGAAATTCATACCATACTCTTTATATAAAAGAAGCTTATTTAAATGTCTCCGCCCACTACAATGTAAAAGCGAAACCGAATCCTTTGTGCGATAGAAAGTCCCGGAATTTTGAACTGTGATAGGTGTTAAAAATTACCTTGTTAGAGTTAATTCATAAAAGTATACATTATGAAAGTATCATGATTAAATTGGAAATACTTTGTTCTGTACAATAAATGTAAACATAATAAGATATCCTTTTAGTAAATCGATAAAATTCGGGCGAAAAAAGGGACCACGCTACTATACTTAAGTGGAATACTCCTTTAGTCTCGACTATGTCTCCGCCTGTTTGTGAAACGCTACTTAGTCCGATTCTCGGGTTTCGTCACTGATTTAGTCCGGACTAAGCTTACGACTGGACGTAGGCCTTTTTTCAGAAACTAGCCCCAGGTGTATTTATATTAGGACATAAGCTGAATAGCAGAAGGTGTGTATTCTGTAGTAAACCACTATACATCGGCAAATTCCAGGGGCCCGTTTCTCAAAAAGTCGTAGATTTGGGCCTAAGTTAGTCCGACTAAGAAAGTTACGCCAAAATTTAGTCGGGCCTAAATCACGTTTCAGAGAACGGCGTAAGACTGGGCCTAAGACTAAGACCTTTCCGCTAGGCACTAAGCATGCGCAGATCGTATTTTATTTGGTTTAGAGAGTACAATAACATGCGGCGGATCACACTTAAACCTGATTACAAAAAGTGAATTTTCCCTGGCTTTACATCGGCTTTCAAACAAATATAATACGCAAATCTATCTGTATTTTCAAGGTTAAAGCATTTACATATGCAGATTGGGGTCGAGTTAGGGGCCCACACTCACACAAAAAATTGATTTAGCAAATCTTTCGTTATTATTTTGGACACAACCCCCTCCCCCTCTACACACTCAAGTTTTATATTAAATAGTTCAGGCACGTAGCATCGTCTTTGAAAGGGGGGGGCAACCAGAGAAATTTTTTTTACTTATCTAAAAGTTGCCCAAACTCGAAAATCCTATTTCTTGGGGGGGGGGGGGGGGGGTTAGTGGCCAACTTTTTTTTCAAAGCCAAGTTACTTTCAATTCCATTTTTTTCCCTACAATTCTTTCAGATCACGTACTATACTATATGGTAAAAAGTGGGGGGGCCAACCATTCTTTCAATGAACATTTCTATAGTAAAGGTACTAGTAATGTTGGGAAAAAAAGTGGGGGGGGGGGGCTCCCCTGGCCCCCCGGTTGCTACGTCCCTGTAGTTATATGTATTTTCGTATGCTCAGATTAATTTTAAAAGTGAAATATATACTATAGAAAAATATAAACGTGTATACCCGGTATTATACGTACTTGGCAAAATTTGGAATAAAAAGAAATTTTCCTGAGTAAAAGCCATAAATTATATGGCATGGGGTTGGAACAGGCTCGTAGCAATATATTTGAAATTCGGGGGGGGGGGGGGGGGGGGAACAGTATCTCAGTATCGCGGTACTTAGATACCCAGTGAAAGTTACTTATAAATTCTTAGATTTACTAATGTTATCTACCCAATACCTAGTTAAACTACTTTTGAGGTAATGATTGTATGGACAGTAAATTTACTAGTCTTCTTAGTGACTTTCACTAGTTATTTTTTTTTTCAGTGTAAAACATATTACAACACTTTATTATCACCATTATTATATGAGTAGTTTTGTTTCAAATATAATATAAATTATTTTTCTGTTCAAAAATCTATCAAAAAAAACTTTTTAGGCAATCTTCGTCCGAGACACGTGATAGATTGACAATTAATCAAAAGCATCTTTTTGAAAAAATAATTAACTCATCTACACATCTCACCTCCGGATAGTGACTCCAGTGAAATAGGAATGAACAGTATTATGGACAGAATACTTTAATTACAATACAGGAACATTTAACAAATTTAAATTGTTATGTTCTATTAATATAATATTTAATTACATGCAATTACATACAAACTGAAAGAGAGATCAAAGATACATTAACCTAAGTTAAAGTACATAAACTCGGTTGATGACATAGTTACCGAATATTTTTTTCGTTATCTAAAATACTAGTATAAAATGGATATTGTTTGAGGATTTTATTGAAACATTATCTATTTCAAACAACAAAAAATTATCCAGGACCTACAGCATGTAGCATCTTTTTTAAAAAGTTAATGGGGAAGGGGATGAGGGTGGTGGTGAGTACAGTGAATTTGGTGATCAAAATATTCAGCCGAAAAGAAAAATGCTGAAAGTTGAAGTCAGTCCATAAAGTGCACAGCTTTACTTAAGCAGAAAACACATAACTGCAATAAAAACGGTAGGGTAGACCCCCCCCCAACCTCTACGAATAAGAATAAATTCTAGCACTTCTTTAAAATATTTTTAATTACCCAACTTATATTCAAAATTCTTACTTAAAAATTTCTAGTTCATACCAACTTTTGCGGAAAAAGTCTGTATCTTTGATGGATTTAACTACCTTTCTATTTTCCTTCATAATACAGTATGCTGTAAGAATTTTCACGATTTTTAGCATAATATATAATTATGTACATGTATATGAATATGCTGTATATCGTATACGTATAAAATAATCATTCTTTTAACTCTTTATGATCAAAACGCATGCCTTTTTTTCAATGCGTGTACAGACTAAGCACTTACGCCTTCTCACGAGCAGGCCTAGATTTAAACCCAAATTTAGTCTCGACTAAGTCTCCGCCTTTTTGTGAAACGCTACTTAGTCCGATTCTCGGGTTTAGTCACTGGTTTAGTCCGGACTAAGCTTACGACTAGACGTAGGCCTTTTTGAGAAACTAGCCCCAGAGGCTATGCGCGCGTTATAATTATATCCTAAAGTCTAGGATCTATATAATATAAATCACTATAAATATCAAAATCATTCGTTTCAAGGTGCGGATGGTAATTTTTTAGTGCGCTATTAGTACGATAATGGTTTATTTTAACTAATTTAATTTCGATTGACATGCCGAACCTGCTTTCGATCTATGGGTTTCACGAGTTTATTTTCTTTATCTACACTGTCACTTACACTTCGTTGGAACCGGGGTCGAGTTGGAAACACAAGTTCACACAAAGGACACAAAAGTATAACAAGCAATTACAAGGAATAGTGGTCCCCCGCTTTCGGTGTAATAGTGGGTGAGATGTCATTTTTTATGACATATTGTGTGCAATATGAACACCTTGCCATATGTCATTTATTTAGAAATCATCATTGAACCCAAGGTCAAGGTCAAAGGGTTAAAGTTCTTGGTATCTAATGAATAGTCTTCTCATAAGAATTACATATTCGAAGTATAAAAGCCCTAGCCTTTACCATTCAAAAGTAATAGTCCTAGGTTTAAGTTTTTTTATTATTACAAAAAATTTCAAGTCAAAAGGTCAAGGTTGTTGATATCAAATGAAAGGTCTAGCCAAAAAGAATGCATATGCGACATATGAAAGTTGTGGACAAGGTCAAAGTTTTTTAAAAGTAGGTAAAACTCCAAGGTCAAAGGATTAAAGTTCTTGGTATTTAATGAAAGGTCTTTTCACAAGGATTAAATATGAGAAGTATGAAAGCCCGAGCCCCTACCATTCAAAAGTTTTGGTCAAGGTTAAACTTTTAATTATAAGTACATAAATCTTCCAAGGTCAAGGTCAAAAGGTCAAAGTTGTTTGTAAAATGTATCCAATGAAAGGTCTTGCACCAAAGAATACATATGTGAAATATGAAAGTCCTAGTTTCCACCGTTAAAAAGTTGTAACCAAGGTAATGGTTTTTAAAAAGTAGGTCAAACTCCAAGGTCAAAGGATCAAATTTCTTTTTATATAATGAAAGGTCTTCTCAAAAGAATTACATATATATGAAGTATGAAATCCTAACCATTCAAAAGTTTTTGTCAAACTTAAAGTTTTTTCATAAGTACATAAATCTCCAAGGTCAAGGTCAAGGGTCAAAGTTATTGGTATCCAATGAAAGGTCTTTCTACAAACAACACATATGTGAAATATAAAAGTCCTACTTACTACCATTAAAAAGTTATGGCCAAAGTAAAAGTTTAAAAATTTTGTGTAAAAGTGTGTCAAACTCCAAGATCAAGGTCACGAGGTTAAATTTGGTGGTACCCAAAGAAAGGTCTTGTCACAAGGAATACACATGTGAAATATGAAAGTCATAGCTCCACTGAATCAAAAGTTATGGGCTAGGTTAAAGTTTCTGTGACGGACGGACAGACGGACAGACAGACGAAGAGAAGGACAGACGGACAGACGAATGAGATTTAATGTCCCCTTGCTTTTGCGAAAGCGGGGGACAATTAAATATTTTATCTTTTATCGTTATCAATGAATTGAATTCAGATCAGCTACAACAAGCAAAATTCTTCGGTCTGAATCGAGGGTACAAAAAAGTTGACATCACTGCCTACTCTAGATTTACTTGTTTGTTAAGCATGTGGTGTTCGTTTTCAATATTCCTTTTTTTATAACACCACAAAACCAAATAATTTTCACCAGATGATTGCATTATGATATCGTTTTATATTAAAAAGCTTAATCTTGTGCGATAGATGTTGGCAGTCGAACAAGCAAATATGCTGTTACAATCAAATTATAATTAGAACCTTTCAAAATGTTTAATATTTATTCACAATATTTTATGCATTGTACATGTAATCTGCTGTTCACCACATCTTAAAACTAAATAAAGATGAAGAGTTTTTATCTTTTCTTAACTTAAGGTGGCTCATTACACCCACAGTTCTATTTTAGATTATTTCATTTTAGCACCACTTATAACTTAGATGTCAAATATCTTGAACGACGTATTGATATCATAAATATTTTTTAGAGAATTTTTTGCTTTGGTCTTATTTTAGTGAAATGTTTTATTTCAAGTTATTATTATCAGAATTTCAGAAATTTCAGTATCAAATGATGGGCATCAGACAAGTACACACAGTGAAAATACCTCATAATACCTTATATTATTTTATTAGAAATAGTAATGTTCTCCTAACATACACTGAAATTATTGTCATTATCTTTTTAATCTGTGCACAAAACATTAAGAAAATGAGATATGAAGAGACAAGGAATATATTTCAATGAATTACATGTGACAAATTGAATGAAGAATGTGTAAACAAGATGAAAATTCCAATAAAAAAAAATATTTGGCATAAAAAGTCTACTTTCAAGAGTTATCTTTCATAATTAGCCAAGACTCAAAACAATAAGGGACGTTTGAACATTACATCTAAAATTCAGAACAAAGCTTTAAATTGACAGAATGTATAATTAAATCAATAAAGCAAATAAAAAATTTATACCAACACAGTAAATAGTGCAAGTAAAAATCTTTTTTTTTAATTTCAGTAAGGTTGTAGATTTTAACTCGAATTTCCTCTATACAAACATGTCTTTGATATAGCTCACTGCATGCATCGATATGAAATTGCACAATACTTGATTGGCAAAGATTTGGCTGTTGTTTTCTTTTGTTTATGCTTAAAAGCAATCCTTCTTGGTCTATGCATTATGAATCTGTGACTTTGTTTTCACTGTTTATAACACCGCATGTTTCATCTATTTCTACCCGTTTTGAAGGTTTATGTCATGTTTTGGAGGTACCTGTACAATTCGTCCCCAGTGGAAAACGGTCGAAACAATGGAGGTTTGATTTTTTGTGTAGTACGTCATCAAAAATTGGTGTAATGAGCCTCCTTAAAGTAATCTCATTAAGATAAGCGTATGAGGTAGGTAATGCTGACATTAAGAAACAATGATGTCATGAAACGAAGAGACGACTGCGCAGAGTGAACGTAAAGTGTCTTTTATCTTATAAAAATTTGATGAATATTCAAGGCTTAGGTGTGGGAAGCAAATTGGAGCAAATTAAAAAAGGGTGGGGTGTAATTGAAAGAGGGGTTAAATCAACAAAAAAGTCAAACCCCAATTTTCATAGCCTATTTTATGCATATATTTGCAAAAAGTACCTATAAAGTATAAATTTTACAGGGATTGACATTAACGGTTGTCCAATTGCCCGGGACAAGTAAAACATCAGTTCGGACAAGTGAAACCATCAATGTACTTGTCCGATCGGGCAAGTGGATATTTCTGATAGAAACCTTTTTTTTAAATCTTACATTAGTTTATAAACAAAACAATAAATTGAACAGTTGATTTCCGCCATAATCAGGACATCGTTTTTGCATTCGGAATCCCTCGGTAGCGTTTCTGGATCATATCTGTACCTTTATTCAGGATTCGGGTTCGGTATTCTGTTTTCCTTCGTACATGCATGTAGTTTACAAACAAGAGGCCCACGGGCCTTATAGGTCACCTGTGCATCATGCAACAACTTTCAAATGATTGAATTTGTTTCAAGTTTTAAGCTAGATGCTAAGGCATTCACAATTTTGGAAGAGGCACTCTTGCTCAACATAACTATATACTTAGTTAGTTTATTTAAAACCTAGGAGCAGAGAAGAAGATTTTCAAAGATTTAATGCATTTTCACTATATAATCAATAGAGCCCCGCCCTAACAACAGAACCCTGACCCTGGGGCCATGAATTTCACAATTTTGGTAGAGGCACTCTTGCTCATCATAATTATTTACTGAATTAGTGCTTTTTATACCTAGGAGCAGAGAAGAAGATTTTCAAAGATTTAATGCATTTTCATTATATAATCAATATAGAGCCCCGCCCTAACACCAGAACCCCTGACCCTGGGGCCATAAAATTCACAATTTTTGAAGAGCCACTCTTGTTCATCATAACTATGTGCTTAATTAGTTTATTTAATACTCAGGAACAGAGAAGAAGATTTTCAAAGAAATAATGCATTTTCACTATATAATCAATAGAGCCCCACCCTAACACCAGAACCCCTGACCCTGGGGCCATAAAATTCACAATTTATGAAGAGCCACTCTTGCTCATCATAACTATGTACTTAGTTAATTTATTTAATACCGAGGAGCAGAGAAGAAGATTTTTAAAGAATTAATGTATTTTCACTATATAATCAATAGAACCCCGCCCTAACACCAGAACCCCTGACCCTGGGGCCATGAATTTCACAATTTTGGTAGAGGACTCAATGTTGATTACAATCATACCAACAGTGTGACTGCTTGATGTCCGGGAGTAAAGAAGAAGATTTTTAAAGATTGCACTATTTTTAGTGATTTTTGCCCCACCCCCCAGGCCCCAGGGGGGCGGGGACCACGAAATTCACAATTTTTGTTCCCCTTCACCCATAGATGCTATATGCCAAATTTGGTTGAAATTGGTTCAGTGGTTTCAGAGAAGAAGCTGAAAATGTTTAAATGTTAACGCACGACGCACGACGCACGACGGACGACGGACGACGGACGACGACGGACAAAAACGGATAGCAATAGGTCACCTGAGTTTACTCAGGTGACCTAAAAATGCGCTCTCCGTCTGACAAGTTATATGAACTAACGTTACATTCTAACGAAATAGATATACATGTAATAGAATAGTTTATCTATTCAATTACATAGTATAAAGAACACAAGTGGTTCTCGATGCTCGATTCCAACATGGTAACTGTTTTGTTGCCTCAACAGCGTTGGGAAAAAAATACAAAAAAAAAATTGTAAGGAAATATTATTAGTGCATTTGCTGTGTGTGTTTACAGGATAGTAAATGAAGGAAAAATTAAGATATATTTACAAAATGTAGCATCACCGTCATATCAAAAAAAGAATTCCGCCAGCTAAGTTCCAAATAGGCCGGAGTTAATTTTTCACTCTTTATTATTTACAACAACAAATTGAAATACAGTAACTGTTATTTTCTTCTTTCAAAGTTTGGACAATTAAGTTTTCCGTTCGGACAACTCAAAATTGTAGTGCACTTGCCCAAAGGACAAGTGAATATAAAAGTTAATGTATATCCCTGTTTTATTGCATCTGTTCACGAAATTGTAAAAAAAAAAACCTGCGTATAATGCACAGCAATTTTCTTCAATAATAAATTAAAATACAAATGTGGATTATTACCTTTTTTCTTGAGAGGTTGCTTGTCCTGTTCTGTTGCACTTTGGAAAGAAGCCTGTTCTTCACTTTTGCCACCAGTCCCTTTGATGTTATCCTGTGTCTCCTGTGAATCACTTTGGACAAAAATCTTCGGAATTAATTGTTTGTTTTCTTCTTTTTTACCACAGTCATCATTTTCTGTTTCTTTTACTGTATCAAAATTAAAATGCTACATGTATTCAAAGATATTGAAGATCAAACAACATGCTAATATATTGATAAATGTTTATTGTATTCCATTAATCCCATTTTTCTTAATTTTGAGAGTTAAATTTTTAGCAAGAATTTAATTTTGGCATGATGTATACTTTTAATGTTTGAAAATAATTGCATTTTATTTGTAATAGCTTCTTCGGTGAGCATTTAAAAATCTCTAACATTACATTACATTTAATAAAAGAAATTGGAAAATTTTAATCAATATCTCAAGCCATGGGCTGGGATTTTATATAACTTCTCAAAACATTCTTAAGTCTGATTACGAAAACATGCTATATATATATAACATCTACCACTCTTTTTTACTTTGAGATATTTATCAACTGCTAAAATGCAAATGTAAAATATTTAATTCAAGGCTTTACATATCAGTTGTGAGGGGGCACTTTTTGTTCGGGAATGTCCATGTGTTGCTATGGTGACTTAAGTGCTCTCATTTACTCATTTACATATTCTCTTAATTGTAACTATTTGAATAAAAGCATATTCTAATTGACAATTTTTTTAAATCACGGATCTGGCACATTTGAAATAGAAATAGACAGAAACCCAACAGCATGAGACATAAATCGTGTAAATGTAAGAATTCCATGCATTATTATTTACTCATTTTCTTCTCAACTTAATCTCTGCTGTATTTTATTACAAATTATGTAATAAAAATAAAATAACATACCCTTTTCCATATCCCATCCTTCATCTGCCCTCGGGCCTTCTTCCCTATGACTGATTTCGGTGCATAGGGCCCTACAACCTCTGTTTTCCCATCTCTGTCTCTCTTTCTTTTTTTTAATGATGAAAACGGCCAATCCAATGCAAAAAAATAATATTGACGCAACCAATCTAAAAGGTTTAATGAATTAAAATTCAATTAATCAATCTTTATATACACTGAAAAATTGAAATGCAAGTGGAAAATGCCATTTACTTTAGTGTACTTACATAAACACAGTTGTATACACTTCTGAGTTATCTTTAGGATTAAAAGTTACAGTTATATTAGTTGATGCGCTCGTTGATGCTACTTCGATCAATTTACAAGGCTCGTCTAAAATAAAAATATACTATTATTGTTGTTTATGATAATTATTAAAATCATTTAATTAATTCATAAAAAGTTAAACATTTAGAATGTATAACAGAAAATGATATCATTTATACTCACACAGATGGGCTTCTGAGGACAGAAATCGACCAGGGCACGTAGAGGACTGGCTACAATTTATGTTTTCATCTATTTGAACTTCCGTGTTGTTATAAAAAACACATACACCTGTTTCAAAAATGATATAATTTTTGAGCTACAAGAAAGCACTTATCATTGTTTAATGTCAATTTAATTATTTATATTTTTTTAATGTCCTTGTCATCAGCAAAATGGTGAGGCAATATTTCTTAGGTATGTTAAATCCACAATAGGATAGTATACTTACTTATTATACCTCTACTGATTTTTCCCTATATAAAATTAAATGATTAGATCTGAACAATTCTTTAAAAATTGCTGTGAATCGGCTAATCGCTGTGCGTTAGTTTTTATGAGCTAATCCCTCGGTCGAAAGTTAGTTATGCTAATTCGCGGTTATAGCTTTTCATTGTGACGTCATAATAGAGCGACGCAAAAACACAATGCTTCGTGACGTATTTCATGTAACAAAACGCAACAGAATAAGACGTAAACAACAAACAGAATGCAATGATTATATTAGAATAAGGGATTAACCGTCTTCTTATTTGATATTTGCGACAAAAAATGATTAGTTAATCTGTAAATGAATATATTTTTTAAAAAGGTGATCTTTACAATTTAAATTTGTATCGGTATAATAAAACAGTTAAAGTATATATCATTGAGGGAGTTAGCAAGATTCCAGTTCCCCTCGACCAGGACCATTTCCCTCGGCGCGCTAATATGACATCATAGTTAACTACATGTATATGCATGGGATTTACTTAAAAATAGTCATTTCTTATTTAATTTAAGTATGTCTGATTAATACTGATTTGATTTAAAGCTTAATATAAACAACATTTTCTCGGTTTTTGGTAAAAGAGAAGTGGGGTTATACAGCAAAGCCATGACGTCATAGTATTTGCAGAGTATATTCGAAATCTAACGAGAATTCTTGTAAACATACATAATTATGTGTTACCAAATTACATGATTAAGAGTTATGTGAATATCATTGTTATTTATACGAAATCAAAGATTCTGAACAATGTATGCTGATTAATCTATTTATTGATCATATAATGAAGGCAGATATTGCATTACATCATAATAGGCTTTTACTTTGTCCCTAGTTACAAAAATGGTGTAAAATGGCAACACTAGGTCGTATACCTTTAAACACAGACTTTGTTATCAGTGAAAGTTTTGATGATATTGTTCTTTAATAGCGAAGTTATAATCATACGGATAACGTATATATATATATTTTTTATCTTATGTACAAAATGATAAAATTAAGATCAGGTCTGGGGGCCATAAAACTTAGACGAGCTCACTTTTGATCTCAGTCTCAATTTTTTGAAGGAACATATAGTGGAAAAGTGAGACTGAGATAAAAAGTGAGCTCGTCTATGTTTTATGAAATAGATAGAAGTATAGTATTCTATTTTTTTCATGGTCCATAGGTGATTTTTCATAGCTATATTTACAAATAGAATTTTATATGATCACGTCGTTGTGGAGTGATTTCATTAGTCTAAGACATATTGAAATCTGTAGAATTGAATACGATCGAAAATATTTTTTTCCACGACTTTTCCCCGATTTATCAATGTTACATATTATAAAGAAAAATCAATTCGCAAAACTCTGCTCAGTCTGCTGAATTAACATATCTGCTATGCATACAAAAATAATGGAAAGTGAGCAAAATTTACACTGTAAGAAGCAAGCGTCGAGGCAATAAAATCAGATTATGGAGAGTACATGTATATAGGCTGCGCTTCCTGTCAAATCCTGTGATGGTTATACATAATTAAATAAGTGATTTCTTGATTTATTTAATTGTTTGTTGCCATTTCTGTAATTTTGAATATACGTACATATTTAATTGTTTACAGACAAACTTTTCAATCTCAGTGTATCTGTGACTAAATAATATGCATGTATAGTGAAAAAGAACGAAAAAACATGACGTTGATGTAGTTACAAGTG
Organism: Saccostrea cuccullata; assembly: GCF_032062105.1. NCBI lineage: Eukaryota > Metazoa > Mollusca > Bivalvia > Ostreida > Ostreidae > Saccostrea > Saccostrea cuccullata. The sequence continues at coordinate 59,124 of NW_026920069.1, forward strand.
GCATTTGAAAAGTACTGAGGGTATTTTTTTGTTTCTGCATGTATCACTTTCACTAAATACAATTTTTCCGGAAATTATATGATTTAGAAAAAAAATATCTTACATTATATATCATTTGTTTCATACAATTTCTACTTAAATAAGGAATTTTAATAAAACTTGGAATTTTCTTCAATAACAAATTATGCTACTTACATATTTCTTTATCCTTAAACTTTCTACATGTATCGAACATTTGTGATAAAAAAAAACGTCAATTTAACTCTTAATGGAAATTGAACTAGAAAATCCACGTGTACTTGCGCTCTTTGTTTACGGTTTCTCATAGGTGTGTCACAATCCTGTATTCTGATTGGACAGAAAACCATCTGATGTGTTTAGGAAATATATTTATAGCAACTTGTGGTTATCGTACTTGACTTCCATATTTAGAAATCGTCCAGACCTGTTTAATAACATGTCATTGGTTGAAATTTGGTTTTCGTATGCAAAAGTGTACATATAAGAAGAATTTAAAGCATAAAAATAAAATACGTATTTGACGTCCATTGTGTACTAAATATGGAATATAATTTGATTTTTTTTTTAGATGTTAATAATAGAAGCAAATTGATTGCTTCAGGTTTTATAATTTTCACTTTATTTTTCATTTTCACTGGAGGTAATGGGAAATGGTATTTTTCATCGAGGTAATGATTGATTAGTTTTATTTTAAATGAATTTAATTGTAGTTTTGAATACTTCCCATTATATCATAATGGAAGGAAAAAGACAGGAAATTATTGAAAATTGATAGATTTCACTCTTTTATGTGTAACTAAACATACATTCACAAATTTGTTTGTATTTTTTTTATTCAAAGATTTGCTCAAACTTTCTCAGTGTTTTTAGTCATTTAGTTTTATTAAATATCTAAGGGACGATCTTCTCCTCGTTCGCGATTGAATCCCATCTAGCCATCTCTTTTTAAAATAATATCTTTTATTTATATTTATAGTAACTTACCATCTTTTATTTATGTTTATAGTAACTTACCATAAATATATGTTTCAACGGCGCAAACTTCAACTAATGTTCCTGATACGGCAGTAGGAAGGCAGTGGTACTTGAATTTTGTGGAATTAGTACAAGTCTGCTCTTTTGCAATCCTTTCACAAGCTTTTATTTCTGCTCTTGTCTTTGTACTTTCTGTGCTATCTGGACAATGTTTAACAAATCTTTCTGTCCTGGCGGACAGGGGACAGCGTTGAGCAGCCGAGACGGAGATCTACAACGTTTCAACAATATGCTTTATTGTATAGATGTAAATCTAAAAATGAAATGTCTTTTAGTTAATATTTATAATCGCACAATTTGATCAAACCCACGTTAACATAATACTTACAATAATAATAAGCAGGCAAAGAGGCACAATAGGTATATGATTCATACAATCCATGTTATAGTTTGAATTTCACTGCATCTGGAAAAGTTCATAAAAGTTACAATTTCTTAAAATTAAGTTTGCGTCAAAATATTTATATGAATTTAAACCACAATAAATCTGCACATCTCGTGTAGATTTTTATTATGTGTACAATTTGATAATTTATCAAAGCTTTAATAATTACATGAAGAAAAAAGTGTACGAGTCAAAGAAGTGCACAACCACCATGTCATCACTTGGTTACTATCAAAAGCGAAATATTCCAAAATAAAAAAAAAGCAAACAGAACAACATAACCCCTGGGCTCAAATATTTTTATGAATTAAATGCTATAGCATAATGACATATACTTTCTTTAAAGTGCCGATAGAACCCCACCCTTCGGTCGGTAAAAACAATTCCATACATTCGCATGAAATCTTGATCAATGTTTGAATTGTATACATTTTCCCTTGATATTTCTTCAAACCATGCTCTCCTCACGATTTTAGCAGCATTATTCAAGAATAACAGAAGGCAAGATTTTGTACAAAACTTTTGCATGAAGTATCCAGTTTAGTTTTGTTCATTTGCATTATAATTTAGGGGGGGGGGAGATGCTGACCGAAATTTGTAAAAAGCTCACTGTCTTTGGTGAAAAATATATTCAATGAAAATAAACTGTCATGCTTGTTACGTTTACTTTAATGCCATGTACATAAACTCAATATTCAGGGTTTTTCCTTCTAACCCCCTTTTAAGAATCTTTGTAGCTGCCATCTTAGCCAAATTTTCTTTACATAGCATGATCGATTCCAAATTGACATGATGTACACTAATGACGCTGTTAGACGGAAATAATAGTTCAATTGCAACTGACTGATACATTATAACAAAATTAAAAGATATTTTATTAATGTTAATATTAACATGTCTATATTCAGTTTAGTAAGTTGATATAAACACCAATAATATGTTGACGGTGCGACCGTTAGAGCGAACGCAAACTCTTCTAATTGTTTTAATTTAAATCGGGCTCGTCAAACCGCTCGTGACATTTGGTGCGTCTAGACTCTGACGTCACATGACGTATGCAAGTCGCAATATGCCGAGAAAAAGCCTGAACAGTGTTGAAAGTTAATGAAGTACGTTTTGTTTTTTATTTATCTTCAATATATATCCATTAAATCAAGGCGAGTAATTTTTTGTTGAACATTTGCCGTGATTCTCGCGAGAACTAAGCTAAAACAAGTGATGCATTGTGGGTCCAAATTACTGCATCAAACAATTCTATCGAATGAATGTGCAGTAGTCCGAATTTTCTCTTCGCACAGGCGTTGCTTTAAGAGCTCGCTATGCTAGCGGCGCTTCGAGCCGCCTCTCTGCGCTCGCTATTATAAAAACTTCTAACAATCGACATTAATCTCGAATACCATTACGTAATAAGTATCATTGATTCAGTCAATTTATGAATGTTTTCATACCATACCTGCGTTATAGGAGTACAGACAGAAAAAAAAAAAAACACGTGTCATAAAGCATCACTTAACAATTCTTTAGACCTAATTTTGTTTTGCCATGGACTTTGTGATGAAAGTTGTTTCTGCTTCTATAAAATTAATGACATTTTCTAAGAGCTTTTGGATCTCTGAATGGTCAAAACCTTGCTTATTGTCTTACATGTAACCCCCCTCCCCCCAGCCCCGACTAAACTTTGCTCCCCATCTGTATACACATAAAATTTTGGTTTGTTGAAATGATAAAGGGAATGATTTGCATTCTTCGTGGGATTTTTTTATGAAAATTTTTACAGCTAAAAGTGATATATAGATACAGATTAAGAGTTTTACATCAGATTCTTAAAGATGACAATATTTTGGAATCAAATAATAAGTCAATTCTTTCTAGTATGTTTTGAAAAATGACAAAGAAATTAGAAGAGTTTTACTTTAGTTTTTTATAAAGTAATCAATGTTTTTCTGCTCGATTACTCTTTTTTATAATTTTTGACGCTTAGTCACTTTGATGCTTTTTTTTGAATAATTTCAAACAAATACACGAAATCTGATCAAAAGTTATGTATCATTTTTCTGCATAATTCGCTCAGGTGACCTATAAAACTATTTTCAAGAAGTAGGGGGATGGGTATTGAAAATTTTAAGATCGTTCAAAAAAAAATAATTAAATGATGAACTGTTTTATAAAAGAAAATAATATGCTTCTTTTTTAAGATCACTGAAAATTAATAAGCAAAAATCCTTATCATGAATAGTATCTATGAATGTTGTCCACCGTTATTTTCTTCAACCTTTGCGGAAAATAGACGGGTTTTGCAAACAGCACAGAAGAGTCGATTTATCATCAAGACAATCCTCCAAGTCACATGGTAGAAGAAAGAGAACTGGAAGTAAATATCTTGATATCTAATTTTTGAGATCTTGATATTTCGGATGTACTCAAACATCTGCCCTACTTGCCAGATCTTGCTCCCTAAATTTTGTGTACTTGAAAGGACATACTTCCAAGGAAAACGATTTCAAAATGAGACCGAAACTCGTCCTGAAGTGCTATTACTCAACTACACACTTGATTCAGATATGTGTTCTATGCTTGAATAAAACGGCACGAGAAATGTATATATTATCAAGAAATGTCATATTTTATCAAAATTTCGTAGAAATATTTTAGAAATAAATTCAAATGTTTTTTTTTTTTATGGAGGAAGTCAAAATTACTACAAACGAATCAGGACGTTGTAGGCGTTGCCCCTGCAACACTTATGTAAGGTTTATTTATAGAGATATTTTAAACTTATTTTTATTCAAGAAATTGTGGTTATGATATGTGTCAATTTATAACTTTATAGTATTACCGAAAAAGAAAATATTCAAAAGGTGTGCGTTTTTCTAGGACAACCCTCGTATATCACATATTTGTTGTATTCGTTATGAATCTTGTATTGTGTATGTATAAATGCATTGTTTGCTGATATTTATACCTGCTGAGTTGAGGAAAGCTATTGATAACTTGTCATCGTCATTTCTGGAATCACTGAACAATTCATCAGACTGACTATATACATAAATGTAAGATATAAAACATAGACCATAATATATGGCCGAGTACCTGAAACAGAATCCTACATCGTGCTCATGTTCTTCTTCACCCTATAACTATATTCCCTCTGTTTTAAATGTAATGTGAATATATACTGGGGAAAATAAGTTAGTGATACTATTTGTACACAAGATTTATATTTTCTTACCCATGTTTTTATGTGAAAAAAGGCTTAAGTAGTTTTAAAAGCACAAATTAACACGTTTCGATACTTAAGTCACACGTGTTTAATGAGTTTTGGGATATTTTAGTCAAGAAAGTACATGACGTTAAAAAAAGTAAGCGAAACGATGGAAGCATAGAAGTATCAAAGAGGGTTTTCTTTAGTGAACATAAGAAAATTTCAGTATACCTGGTCAGAACTGATGATAAGACGCTATGAGGAGGCATATGAGTATAGACGAACACTCCAAATCGGAATTAATGGTTAGAGGACTGATATTCACAGAAAAAAAAAAGTGTCCAAAAAGTTACAATCGGGACACCTAAGGTGTACTGTATGCCGTAAAGATTGTTATTTGGCATATTGTGTTAAGACGCACCGCTTCCAAAGTGCTCTTAAGCTTAAAATTGGACATCAAAGGACTGATTTCTACTCAAACAGTTTAGAACAGACTTCAGGGTGCAAATTGCAAGGCTTGCCGACCAGTCGTACTTCCAGTATCAAAATTTAAGTGCCACAGAAATGACTACAGTGGACAACAGAACACAAAACGTTGCAATTTGCAATTGCATTATTGGTGTTCTGTTCTTTCCGTAGACGAGTCGGGGTTTTGTTTTGACTTCCATGATGACAGAAGACTTGTTCGGATTGCTAATGGGGAGAGATATGCTGATTGTAACATTTCTGAGTAAAACAGAGTAAATGGAGGATTGGTGATGATTTGAGCACATTTTATCTACGCAGCACAGTTAAGGTTACAAATGGAAATATAGGTGATTTTTTTAAGATAAAAAATACATATTTTATTAGGATGGGCGATTCTTTTTTAGGAATTCACTGATATCCAAAAAATGTAATGTGGTTTAAATCTACATGTTGGGGACATTTAATTTTTTTATTTAGACTTGTCGTGTAATGTCGACGTCACATGATTTTGGCAATTATACTCTCACTTTAGAGGTCATCTGTAAATTTCGATATTGCAAGGGCATAACCAAGTTAAAAATCTTACTTTATTTTATAATCCTTTTCAACACTATAAGTAGTTTGTGAAAAGTGCTGCGAACCTATATAGATTCCATTTTTTAATTGTTAAAATTTAATTTGTTGGACGGCAGGTTGAATATTTTGCTGGTCAACTACATTAAATATAGCTATAATTAATTTATTTGCAAGATTTCAAGAGGTTTGCAGCATATTTCAAATATCTTAATGCTTCTTGTGTCAAATTTTGACAAGATACATTGAGGGTATGCCCTTGCAATAAGTCGATTTATTAGGGCCATTCCATTTCTTTTTCAATGAATCTGCATACAAACACACGACAGTATCGCTTGTCTGGAGAATGCACGTACAGTTTATAAATAAAACACTAAAATAGACATCGCATCCAAGTTAACGGCTTTTTATTTTACTGAGAGTAATATTTTATTTGAGAACAAAAGACATTTTTCATTGTACAAAATTTGATTTGATCAGCCTCTCACTGTGTACAAACTGCGTCATTTAAATTGAGAGATGACGTCACATTGACAAGTGTATTGCGATCGATGCATACTTTATATACTGTTGTGTGGGATTTAACAAACGACAAATCTGCATGCAATAGTAAGTTTTTATGTAGTATACAGCTATCCAGCTGTTTGAAATAGCACATAATTTCATTTTGTGGTATTTTGAAGACCTTATATTATATGTGATGCCTTAGTAAACATTTCCAGTACAAATTAGGCCCTGCCTCCAGACTGTAACCTTAACTGTGCTGCGTAAAGACAGGATATCAAACGCTCGTATTTGTCCATCTTTACATAACGGTAGTACATGTACAGTGTACCCCATAATTGAAGCCAATTTCTACGTGTCCGTCAATGATTTTTGACAGGTAAACAATTAAAGCGTGTCTCTTATAAAAACAAAAAGAGAGCGAGAGCTTGGGATAAATCTTAATTATGAAATTTTGTGCAAACAATCAGTGATTGTATGAAATTTACATGTATATTAGAAAAAGAAAACTCGGTTTTACTGATCATAACTCCCATAACTGACCCCAATGTACATGTATTTACAATTTTCTAATAGCCTTTTAATTAATATGTTTTCTGAATAGTTGTATCATGTCATATATTAGTTTGAATCTACAAAACTTAACAAATGCCCTCTCCATTTAAAACAAGAAGAGGTCATTAATAATTAATAAACATGTTAGATTTTCTTTCGCAATGTTTTTTTTTTTGTCATTTTTGCGAAGAACCTCACTTTAGGAAAGTTTCATTTGAAGACAGTGTAAATGTTTGACTGATTCGGCATATGATACATCATGTTTGATGTTACACTGCAGAGTACAAGTCCTGTTTCACATAACCTTGATAACACTGTTAACCTTTTTAAAGCTATACCAAAACTGTAGATTTTGAGAACATGTTGGCCGAACATACATCGATGTACAAATAATTTCTTCTGAACAGTTATACCATACCCTTAATTTTACATTGGAAAATATTTATCTGTAAATAATGAAATGGGCATATACACTTTATTGCCTTGAATTCAAAATTACTTTGATGAAACACATGTTTCACGAATAACCGACTTAAGAAATTTTAGTCGATAATCGGTATAATCGAACGATAGTCGAGTACTCGAATATTCGTTGACATCCTTAATATAAATATATATTATTATAAGATAACTACAATTCATCAGGTCAAGCATTCATGGTATTACTTACAATGTGATCTTTTTAAATAGTAAGAAAGATTATCAAAATGTACATGTACATGTACGTACATGCAACTTCATTACAGAATCCAGAAATTATAATCTGCTCATTTTCTACCATTTTTTATATGATTGATGCTTGAGTTCAGTTGTTGAATTTGCATATTATAATTGTGAATGAGTTCAATATATATTTTTTTAATCATGACCTTCAGGTATACGGAATACATATACATGTATGTGAGGGCAGTATACTTTCTAAAAATGAAAATTAAGATAAAAAAAAGATTAATAACAAAAATACAAAAGAAAAGAAAAAAAATGTAATACTCAGTAAATAAAAAACGAAAATACCGATAAAAACGGTATTATTATATATATAAAAAACGAGATGTGTTTGTTAAACACTTATGACCCCGTATGGCAACATAGCCAAGATTAAAAATTATTGAAATATATTTTTGATACTGAGTAATATTGAACAAAAGATGTTCAAAATCATGTTCTGAACAATATGCAACCTTTCATTTTTTTGCTAAACGTCCCCATTAGCGAGGGGCTGGGCACTCAAACTAGGGGCCACGAGGGGCCAAAAGTCTTCAATCGACAGCTCCTTATCAGTTAATATTTTGATAAACATTACTCAAGTTCAAGTCAAGTTCAATTTATTCTCCCAAACCAAAATATTGGTACATGGGGTACAGAAAAACATATATACATATTAAACAAACTGGTCAGAGGTACAAAAAATATAATATATACAATACAACATATGTTACAAAATGACAAAAAATGAAAAGGGGGAGAAACAGACAGTCAGTATCATATTAAGGAGGGCAGGTAGCGTCATAAGTTTTTTGAATAAACATACATAATTTTTTCAGAATTTGTTCGTTTGGAGTTGACATAAGTTCTGTAAATTTAATAATATTCGGTCTAGTAGAATAATATTTACCCAGGTATTTTTTCCTTTCATTTTCCAAAGCTTTGCATTCTAGAATATAGTGAAATTCATCGGCAATTTGACCTTTACTACAAAGTGTACAAAGTCTTTCAGAAAGTGGTATACCACACCACCTTCCAGTTTCTACTGGTAGATGATGATTTGTAGTGCGAAATTTTATTAGAATTTTTCTAAATTTAGGCGATAATTTACAAAGATAGTTTTCGAATCCAAAGTTTTGTTTAAAGATCCTGTAATTTTGTCCTTTTGAGGAATTATTTATATCACTGAACCAATTTTGAATAAATTGATCTTGTAGTATTTGCTTAACAGTAGCACTTATCCATTCATGGTTAATACTAACACCTTGTAGGTTCCATACATTTGGTAAGCCACACATGTTACAGATTTTTTGTATACAGTTTAACCAAGGATTTGTTAAATTTCCATCACAATAAAGTTTTAGTGTATATTTGTACAACACATTTACAATTTTATTTTGCAGGCCAGAAAAAAGTTTTGCCCAGTAAGAAATCATTCTACTGTATATTGAAATATAAAGAGGAAAACGACCTGTTTCACCATAAACCATATATGATGGCGTAGAGCTTTTTAAATTAAATACATGCTTTAAGAATTTCAAATGTAAACGTTCAATAACATCTAGATTTTCATAACCCCATATTTCTGAGCCATATAATAATACTGGCACAACAACTTTATCGAAGAGATCAAATTGGCAGTCAACTGATAATTTAAATTGTCTAATTTTTCTGATAATACCGTACATAGCTTTTTGTGCTTGTTCATACTGAAGCAAAGATGTTAATCTTAATCTTTTACAATTATATATTATAATATTTATGTCGTATGGTACATAATTAAGGGCCACAAGGGGCCAACATGCTAAATCTTTGACGCCCTATATCTCAAAAATGGGAATTATTTTGATAAGTAATATTGAACAAAAGATGTCCAAAATAATGTTCTGAACAATATACAACCTTTCATTTTTCGCTAATTAAGAAGTTGAAGGATTGGCCGCTAAATATATCTTTAGCAAATAACTCGAAAACAAATAAGAATCTCTGAATGGTTGTTGAACAAAAAGTGTTCAAAATCTTGAGAGTATTTAGAAAAAATTTTCGAAAAGGGGCTGGTTCCTCTAATTTAGGATCAAGAGGGGCCTTAAGTCTTCAATCAATATCTCTTTAGCAAGCAATCTTTTGATTTATATTACTGAAGCAAAAATGTTTATCTCAACAATATACAACTATATATTATGATATTCATGTCGTATGGTACATACAGTAATTAAGGGCCAAAAGGGACCAAAATGCTAAATCTTTGACGCTATATATCTCGAAAATGGGAAATATTTTAATAAGTAATATTATACAAAAGATGTTCAAAATCATGTTCTAAACAATATGCAACCTTTCATTTTTCGCTAAACGTCCCAATTAAGGATTTGAAGGGTTGGCCGCTAAATATATCTTTTGCAATTAACTCGAAAACGAAAGAGAATCTCTGAATGGTTGTTGAACAAACATTGTTCACAATCATGAGAAGTTTACGGTAAAATCCAGAAAAAGGGGCTAGACACTAAAATTGAGGACCCAGAGGGGCCAAAAGTCTTCATTCGATAACTCTTTTGTAGTCATTATTATGTTATACATGACTAAAGCAAAATGATTACGTGTATCTCAACAATCTACAGATATATATAATTTTAATGTCTTTGACGCTTTATATATCAAAAGTTGGAAATATTTTGATAAGTAATTTTCAATATGTTCAAAATCATGTTCTGAGCAATATGCAACCTTTCACTTTTCACTTAACGCCCCCATATAGGAATTAAAGGGCTGGCCCCTAAAAAATTCCTATGCAAATAACTCAAAAACGAAAGAGAATCTCTGGATAGTTGTTGAACAAAAGTAATCAAAATCCAGAGAGCTTTAAGATGATATGAAGAAAAGAGGACTGATGCTATTATTGAAGGCCGTGAGTGGCCAAAAGTCGATTTTTAAAGGCTTTTATGTTTAATGTATTTTTACAGATTGTGGAAAATCATTATTTTAGAATGAAAATCTCAATCAAAATCTTATCTCATCTCATCAAGAATCGGACGGAAGACCCACTTGTTGCCTGCAATGAGATTGTATTTAGTTATTAGTTTTTCTTCTTCCTGGGAAAATTTTGTACTCGAGTGATCTTGTAAACTACAAATCCGACTAAGGTAAACTTTTTTAAGGGTCGGCAGACATGTTATGTAGGTTTGCCGAACAAAGATCATTTTGTGCGCACGTGCTTGCAAGGATGCTCACGTACAGCACGTAAAATGACCTTTTTAGCTCACCTGAGCAGAAAGCTCAAGTGAGCTTTTCTGATCACCCGTTGTCCGTCGTCCGTCCGTCTGTCTGTCCGTCCGTCCGTCTGTAAACTTTTCACATTTTCAACTTCTTCTCACGAACCAATTTTAACCAAACCTGGTACAAAGCATCCTTTATTGAAGGGGAATTTTAATTGTAAAAATCAAGGGCCAAAACCCCTTCCAAGGGGAGATAATCAAGAAAATACAAAAAAGGGTGGGGTCATCAAAAAATCTTCTTCTCAAGAACCACTGGACCAGGAAAGCTGAAACTTATATGAAAGCATCCTAGGGTAGTGTAAATATTAAATTGTTAAAATCATGACCCCCGGGGGTAGGTCGGGGCTATAATAGGGAATCAAATTTTTACATAGAAATATATAGAAAAAATCTTTAAAAATCTTCTTCTCAAGAACCACTGGGCCAGGAAAGCTGAAACTTATGTGGGAGCATCCTTGGGTAATGTAAATATTAAATTGTTAAAACCATGACCCCCGGGGGTAGGGCGGGGCCACAATAAGCAATCCAAGTTTTACATAGAAATATATAGAACAAATCTTTAAAAATCTTCTCAAGAACCACTGGGCCAGGAAAGCTGAAACTTATATGGAAGGATTTTTGGGTAGTGTAGAAAATAAATTGTTAAAATGATGACCCCTGGGGGTATGGCGGGGCCACAATAGGTAAACCAAGTTTTACATAGAAATATATAGATCAAATCTTCAAAAATCTTCTTCTCAAGAACCACTGGGCTAGGAAAGCTGAAACTTATGTGGAAGCATCCTTTGGTAGTGTAGATATAAAATTGTTAAAATTATGACCCCCGGGGGTAGGGTGGGGCCACAATAGGGAATCCAATTTTTACATAGAAATATATAGAACAAATCTTTAAAAATCTTCTTCTCAAGAACCACTGGACCAGGAATGCTGAAACTTATGTGGAAGCATCCTTTGGTAGTGTAGATATTAAATTGTTAAAATCATGACCCCCGGGGGTAGGGCGGGGCCACAATAGGGAATCCAAGTTTTACATAGAAATATATATAGAACAAATCTTTAAACAAGATCTGCATCACCCAAGTTACTCAGGTGAGCGATGTGGCCCAAGGGCCTCTTGTTATATTTTTGATGACATGCTTTGAAACTCATAAAATAAGAATATATTAGCGGCATAGACAGTGTTACATGGTCAAAATAGGACTATCTCACGCGCATGCACGTGCGCTTCGCTCTGATTGGTTGCAACTAAAGTCTCTATATCTTTCTTGTTATTTGACAAAATCCTAAGAAATTTTGAACATAGGCATGCTTTAAGATATCCTACATCATGATATATAGCAATTATAATGAAAACGCGTACATGCACGTGCACTGCAATCTGATTGGCTAAAAATTCATATAGATATAACTCCCTTGGTTTTCAACCAAACAGGATGGGTTTTGGAACATAGATACAATGTTGATGAAGTGAACTTCTACATGAATGTATGGTCACCATGCGCATGCATACATGTGCGCATGATCTGCAATCATAATCTGATTGGCTTAAACTTGAAACAGCTAATGCTCCCTTGATTTTTAACCAAACGGGGTGAGATTTAGAACATAGATAGATGTAATGGACTTTTAAAGAAGATAGGTCACCATGCTCATGTATGCACTTGCGTGAACGTGAAATGAGTTAAATCAAAAATACACTTGAATGAGCGTATTTTTTAATACTTTTGGATTAAATACTTTAATATTCAGTATATTAGAGTATATAGATTGCGTAGACAGGATGATATGGTCTTTACGCACATGCATTCACATGGGCACGTGTGCAATGCTAAAATTTGAATGATTTTAGCGTTATTAAAGTCTCAAATGCATAGATTCTGTCCTATTTAATGAAGCTAACAGAGAATATGGCACCAAAAGGGAGTTTAGGAACGTTTGGGGAACATCTGTAATGGTCCCCGTTACAATTAGCACTCGTTTATTGTAAAATTTCTGTGCCAGAAACTGCGTGACGACCTATGGAGATCGCACATGGATTTAACTCTCCAAAAGCACTATCTTTACCTCAGTTACCAGTAAAACAAATTGATCTCTGTTAAATTATGAAAAGATCTGGCTCTGTTTCAACCATTTTTTTATGTAAATAATATCAAACAAACATTTCACTGATAATCAGATCTATAACGTATAATTCCACATTATAATGCCGTGCAAGTAAGTGACAAACGATCTTTCACTACTGGATTTAAACAAACTGAATGCCCATGGAAGTAAATATCTACAAAATTTAAATGCTTGCAACCATTCAATATTTAAATATTCCGGTTAACTAATATCCTATTTTCATCCAGAATAGTAAACATTTTTCTCTGAATAGTTGATCGATGAATCCAGCAATAGCGGGGTGTTTAGGTCGTGGAAAAACCCTAAAGAGTCCTACCGGTATATTTGACCCCATGATTTGTGTTTCTCCGCTTTCTAAAAACATGCTCTATTTACTGGCCGTGAAGAATTTCTATCCTGCTCCAATTCTCATAGGTTTTAAATTTCTTTTTTGTATTAAAAACACTGTATACAACTTAGCGACGGACATTTAACTGGAGTCACATATCTGTTTGTCCTCTGCTTGAATATTATATAGAATACATTTTCATTTATTGTTTAAAAGATGAAAAGAGGTCTAATATTAGTGACGACAATAGTGTTTCATATAATTGGTTTTAGTTTCGATGGCATATGCATCATTCAGTGTTAAGCAGGGTGTGTCTAATATAAGGAATGATATCATTGACATCACAGTGAAGCAGCTGGTCCCAAATGTAAGATACATGTACATATCTGGACCAGATTTGCCATACAGTTTCATATTACTAGGGAACAATGCTACTTCTTTTTTAAATTAATAGCTGATGTCTTAACTGTAAAAAAAGAAGAAAAAAAAATAAGATACATATAGGATTTTTTTTTTCATTCTTCTATATGGTCTTTTTTTATTTGTACTAATTATTTATCCGTTTTTATTTTTTTTTTGTCAACATGCATAGTGAGTAGTTTTGCGAAGCTAACATAATATGTTTTGTGCAAATGAGTAGACGTGAAGGCGCGACCAAAAAGTGAAATGGTAAATAAATTGAATATTTTTATATTTTATGAATACTAATAAAACTCAAAAGAAGAAAGTGACATGGACAAACATGGATTGATCACTGCCAGCTTAATAAATATCAACATCTCCCTCGTCTTCAGTAAATATTTTGAAATGTTGGCGAAAGCAATACATTATGTTCTACAATATCTGCGGCCTCAGAGTGTATAGATGTAATAAAACCCGGGGTAAATCCCTGTACATCCTTGATTGGACCTGAATAACGAATTTAATTCTAAATAAAGTTTTCATGGATCCATACATTTTAGTACTTTAAAAGTATTGAAGTGCTATAGAGATTTAAGTGCAGATGATTCTTACATTTTTTTTCTTTGAAAAAGATTTAATATCATGTCACAAGTTTAAAAAGTGGATGATTCACCAAGCCAGGTGAATTTAAAGAGGGGGATCAAAATGAAAAAAAAAATTAGCAATATCACATAGACTGATTTATACAATTTAGCTTTTCCTAATAAAATTCAGCTGGCTTGGTATATTTTATTACACTTTAAGCACCATGGTTATGTATTCTTAAAATTGTTTTTACCTTTAAACTTTAACTGAATGTGATTTGTCTATATTTGTTTTTTTTCATTGAAATATTACTAATATTTTCCAAGTCTTTTTCATGCTCCAGTTCTTAGGAGAAAAAATTCTTAGAACCATCCATTTTCTAAACTTGTGACATGATATTACATCTTTTTCAAAGAAAAAAATGTTTATATCATCTGTCTTTAAAGGTATGCATATGGACGTGCTTAAATCTGATTGGCTAATAATTTAAGGTTGCCAATGTATTGCTTTTACATAAAAGAATACACATGTGAGAAATCTATATAGACAAGGAAGAACGTATTCCTTAGGTTCTGAATGAGATAAGATTATATTTTTGAGAGTGTGTATCTGATACAAGTTTCTTTATTATCCAACCATCAGAAATAAACATAAATACATGCAATATTCATGCTTTTACTTTGTGCATTTTCACCGGCGTTAATACAGTATATTTAATGCCTTTGTTTAAAGTATTGACACTGATACGAAATGGGGTCACAAAAGAAGCTTGTAGAGCTTTTTGGGACATCTGCTAGAGTATTTTTGACAAGTGCAACTAATCTTCGTAAACCGAAAGTAGAATTAAAAAAACAGGTTTATCAATTTAGGAGGTATTACCAAATAACAAATTATCAAATTATTTATTTTCATTCTTTAAAAAAAAATAATATGAGTTTCTTACCTTTTATTGCTTTCAAATGCAAATCAGAAATATCAACCCCTCCTTAAAGAATTTGGGAGTCGTGCGCATATGTTTCCGGTGAACGTAGAATTTTAAACCAGTTAAAAAAGTTGAATCGGTGTACATTCTTTTATAATAGTTCAATATTGAAACAAATACGACGTTTCAACGTTCAATAAAAAGACGAGAATAGTTAAATGGATACACGGGGTCATGTAACAACATGTTTGTAATTAAGACGACATCGAACTTGATCATCTCGGTTTATGATCTAGAGCTCTTTTAAACATAATCTCATAATACATATTTTCTTATTCATTGTGAACTACAGGTGACAGCTGAAAGCATAACTTAATTGCTTTATTCATAAAAACGTGTTTTGGTGTCTTTTATGAGGAGAGAAATGGGAAGTAAAACATAATTCAACGAAATAATAGAAACTTATTTTGTATACACTTTGTAAATATATCTCAAGGTCGATTTGAATGCTACATCAATACACTTTTTCGTGAAATTTTAAATTCATAAATAAAGTCTCTTTTTCGTTGTTCTTAAAGCAATAATATAGATCTATCATTAACAAAATATACTTCACACATCAAGCACATAATGTTTTCATAAAGTATTCAATTTTGTGAATATAGAAATTAGGTTGTAGAAGAGCATGAAAAATAGGATATTAAATAACATCTCAGAAACTGAAAATTGAATTAAAGAACAATGCCTGTTTAATTTTCAATAATAAATGTGTTTTCGAGTTGTTAAAAAAATTACAGGCTCCTTGATAGTACATACCCATATTAAGGAGCAACTTGTTCAAAAGATGTCATTTTGTATGCATGGAAGAACTTATATTTTTGTTATTTATTAGTCCCCTACCAGTAAAGCTGTATAGCTGTAGACTACGAAAAAACTAACTATTACATGCTGGTATGTCCTTTGTTAAATCTCACACAAAAAATGTTTACACGATTTTTCGATCGCAATGACTTGTCAATGTGACGTCATCTCGCAAAAATAACTGACAGGAAGTATAATAATATTAGATAGATTCATCTTTGATAAAATAATCATGTTTGTTCTAGTCTGCGCTTAAGATTTTTTTTTATTATTGGCCTAGTTTCCTATAATTCGACCTTCGTCATATCTTTTTTAATATAATT
This sequence comes from Saccostrea cuccullata, assembly GCF_032062105.1. Taxonomy (NCBI): domain Eukaryota; kingdom Metazoa; phylum Mollusca; class Bivalvia; order Ostreida; family Ostreidae; genus Saccostrea; species Saccostrea cuccullata. The sequence continues at coordinate 75,389 of NW_026920069.1, forward strand.
GACACTGCCAATACTGAGCTTTTTTTTTGGCGTTTAAGGGGTATTAATCTATGCTAGTAAGCATGTGCACTGTTAGTCAAAAGATATTTTAAAGCTAAAATGAGATTTCCAATTCAAAATATTTTTTTTTCTTTCGTTGTCCTCGATGTTTTTGTCATTGTCGTCAACAACAAGAAACTTGGGTATAATCATCCTCATTTGGTGTATATTGAGTTATTGTGACCCCCTGGCGATAGGATGGGGTCTCAATGGCCGATCAAAGTCTTAGGTAGGAATGAATAAGAAAACTCACAATTGCCGATCAAAGTTTTACAAAGAATAAATTAAAAAAAAGAAACCCTGTGTAAATCTTCTTTTTAAGAACCACTTGATCAAGAGCAATGGAACTCACGAAGACTCATCTTCAGATAGTGTAGATTCAAGCGTGTTTAAATTGAGAACCCCGGGAGAAGAGTGGAGCAACAATGGCCGATCCAAATTTTTACATAAACTATATAGGTGAATTCATAGAAATCTTAAGAACCACTGAATTAAGAAAGATGAAACTTATGTGGAATTAGCCTTAGGTGGTGAAAATTCAATTCCACTAAGCCACAATTGGAAATATAAGTTTTTCATTGCGATATATTGGAAAAAATAATGAATTTTCTTCCAAAGAATGATAGATCCATTATTAGTGATATTAATATGGAGTCATGCACTGATTGTGAAGATTCAAGATTTTTCAGATAATAACCACCCGCAGGTTAATGGGGCCACACTAGGAAATTAAACAAAACACTGACATAAAATTCAGAGGATTTTTATTCAAGAATACAAAAGATATGTATAGTCATATTGATATGTAAGCATCTTCACGTAATTTAAAAATTGATTAAGATACTTTTTAAACAAGCTTTGATCTGTAGTCTGGTCCTGGTTTTTAAAAAAGAAGGCTAGAAATAACTTCTAACGGAAAATAACTATTATTTGGTCGAGCATAGTTTTAAAACCTATTAAGGGTATACTGAATCAAAAAAAAAAAAATATATGCTGGTTCTCATGAAAATGGCTTTAAGATGTTAAAATAGCGATTCAAAATAGCAGACATCCAATTTTTTTTATATAAGAAATAAAGTTCGCGTTTTCGTAAATGTTGCAGAATAACCTCCAAGGTCGAGAAATGTTGTTTGAAAGATAAAAGCCGAGGCGCTAGCCGAGGCTTTTATATTTCAAACAACATTTCGAGACCCTGGAGGTTATTCTACATCATTCACGACAACAAGGACTTGATTTCTTATCTACCAAGTATGGTACAAACGCTAAATCAGGGATTATCGTTTCCTCTATTGAGAAACGAATTAGGTCACCATATATCGATTACGCTGAGGTTAAATTTGTTTGCTTACCTGTACATAGAATGCAGACGATTTGAGCTTTCATTACATTAAAAATAGCCTTTTTAAATTACAAATATGTTCGTAATGTGTATTGATCAGTTAAAAAGAAAATACAATAAGAACATCATGTTCCTGTTTTACTGCTTAAATCACGTTGTTTAATGTGTAGGGGGGTCCATGGAATAGCCCCGCTGAGCTATAAAAACCGACATTCTTCAGCAACTTGATGCAAATTACAGTGTTTATACTGCAAAAGACGAAACATCGATGCGGTCTAAACAAGTAGTTCATTCTATAACCAAACATGCATTTGAATTGTTAAGATTTGATACGTGTTTCTGATCTGATCAATTTTTGATGACGTTCATGATTTATTGGAGAATAATGTCCGGCGGTTTCCTTTGGAGTTGACGATAATCGTGGTAGAATTTCTCTTAATGTCGTTCAAAATGGAGAAGTAATGAGTGAATATCTAACTGAGTGTAATAAAACTATTTAAAATATATAATACAATGCTAACAATAATAATTTTACCATAAAATTTAATCTTTTCTACACTTAATTCGAATATTCTCTGATTATTTGTCTATTGTTTCTTTATTCTTCTTGATCAGGATTTTACATTTTGCAAACATCCATACACTGCAGATTTGTATTGTTTACTCTACATCTCACTATTCCACAGTTGAATGATGGTGCAAATGTAAGTTAAAAGTCAAAATGGCGATTCAAAATGGCGGATATTTTTTTTTCAATGCCGTATAAATAGTAGAAAGGATTTTTGAATATCTTATTGAACGAAGAACACTATTTAAAACTCCACTAAACTGATCACTTTAAATCGGAAAATTTAGTCGTTTAAACTGAAAAATGTGTTATTTAGCTCAAAATGGCAATTCAACTGACATTTTATACACTCAATTACAGAAAATACCAAAACTGCAAAATGGCAATTCAATGACGTTTTATACACTCCATTACGTATAATACCCAAATTGCCTAATTCTGATTTTTTTTGCAGAAAATAAATAACAGGTTTTTTCTTTATTTATGAAATAATGTATATATATGTCTTGAAAGTTGGAGGATATTTTTGTTAATGACTTAGGATTTTTATGACACGGATATTTGTTTAGTTACTTCTATTATAAAGATAAATTCCAAAGACATTTTACCTATTAGCCGTCTTTTCATGCTTCTTCATATCGAATGTTCATAAGATCATACAGTTATTGCTGTTTTGAGGACAATATGAAAATTAAGCTTCCCCTAGAGCAGTCTTCCCCGAGCATTAAGGCGATTGAACATTGTAGTTTGAGGGCTGCTAAATCATATCAATTGTTGGAAATTCTTTATCTATTTTTACCCCAGTGTAAAAAATAGAAATGAGTATATTCATGAGGAAAGAACTAGTGCAACATAACTTAGTATGAATTTTAAATGGTGAACCACGACCAATTAGAGGGCTAGAAAGTGTTTCTTCATATAAATCTGAATATAACAAATTATCCAAATAAAAACATATTTATTAAGAATTATCAGTATAATATACCTAAACCATAAATTTTCTTGACTGTCCAGCTCTGATTCTGTGTCCCTACATTTGCATTTTTTTTATTCTCATTCGAAAATTCAACTACATTCTCAAATATTTGATGTTGTGAATGGTCCTCTTTCATCAATTTTGTATTGAGCAGGGTATATAAATAAAAAAAAATTGAAATTGACAAAATCTAAAAAAATAAATCTTTGTGTTCAGTCCTCCCTCAATTCTTGATACAATCCTTACCTATCCAAACAAGAAGTGTTGATCAAGTTGCCTCGTAAAGTTTTTGGAATGTTTGACAAGAAAATTTCGTTGTCAAGATAAGTGTTGACAAGATCGAAGTAAAAAATAACTTAGCCTTTGGTCTATTGGTACGATAGCTTGTAAGTGATAGGAATTAAGGAATCTGCAGGCGCATTTAAATTGCATAATTATACATTTTTTCTTACCAGAATATGAAAACAATGTGATTCCAGATGATAAAGTTTGAGCTTTGTCCTGCTGATAGAATGTCCTTTCTACCCTAAAAGACAACTAATCTATACGCGGTAACGAAATAAAGAGCTACATATCTAGGATATAGGAGATTTTTTTATACCCCTCCCCCCGTTGAAAAGCGGGAGGATATAGAGTAATCGGTATGTCAGTCCATCTGACGCTTTGGGGTACTCATCTCTTATCCGCAATTCCTCTCATACCACTGAATGAAATTTGATAAACTTTTACAGAATCTCAATTATATATTGCCTTTCTGCACCTCCTATTTTACTTTTTGATCCAACACATATTTTTGGTTATTAAATAACAAAACATTGACACTTTCATTATTATATTCATATAGGAGACAGGGGTTATCATTTAGTGAGCTAAATGTTCATTGTACCTCTACTACATATTGCATAAGGTTTTTGAAAAAAATACTAGACTTTTAACATTTGATGATAAATTTGTTGTTCCTTTAGTGTTGATTGATTATTGTATATTGTTTAACGCTGAGTGGGCAATTTTTCAGCAATATTTCGGCGGACTATAAGATTAAATAATCGGTTTTGTTTCTCTGGCGGCCCCCAGTGAGCTTACTGATTTTCGAACTCCAGAAAAACGATCTTTTACGTGCCAAGTGGGTTGTCATCCTTAACATGGGGCACCATTTTACTTGAGTGTTGAAAATACCAAAATTCCGAATATAGTTTTTAAACATAACAAATAAAGCTGGAATAGAAGATGTTAGGAGATAATACTAAGTTCTTATAAGTGCTAAAAAGCTAGAACAAAGCATTTGATGAAATCGGACAGGAATTCTTCAGTTACCGTATAAGTAGAATTTTTAGCGAGAATTGAATTTTGGCATCATTAGCGAGGGTTCTTAGATCCCTTAAATTACATATCGCTAAAAATAAACTTTATTTAAATTGTAATAGCTTCTTTAGTAAGCATTTTAAAATCGCTAAAATTACTTTTCGCTTAAAATAAAACACCATATTTTCAGATCAATTGGCTAGATTTGCGTCTCGCTAAAATTTCCACTTAAATGGTGTATTTGATGGTGTGCTGAAGGATGTTGAGGTAGAACTGCGAGTTGATGAACACAGGATTCAGAAGTCATTTTAGGTGGACAGGGGCACAAAGGCTTTGGAACACGGTAAAATACTAGGGAGGGGGTTTGGAAACTCTTAAGTCGAGTTTGTTTTAACTATTTCCTTTTCTAGTATACTTTGTTTGTTCATATTAAATGTACTTATCAATATATTATATATGTATAGAAAATAAACAGTAATTTAATTTCTGCAAAACGACTCACAATTAAGCAGTTGGAATGAATATGACGTCAATCTGAATCGCCATTTTGAGCTTATTAACACATTTTAAATTTGAACAAAAATACTAATCAACTTTTCCCGAATTAAAATGATCATATTAGTGTTATATTCGACTTTTACATAGTTAATTGTACTGGCCCGGTAAGACATATATTCACAGATCCTTTCTCCTATGTAAACGACATTAAGAAATAATTTGAAAAAAAGGAAAAGTCCACCATTTTCAATCGCAATTTTGACTTTTAACTTACAGCTGCACCATCATTCAATTGTAGAATAGTGAAATGCGGAGGAAAAAATATAAATCTGTTGTGTATGGATGTTTCCAAATGTAAAACCCTAAACAAAACAAAATATAAAACAATAAACAAATGAATCAGAGAAAAAATTGAATTAAGTGTAGTAACGACTTAATTTTCTCTGTAAAACTAATAATGTTAGCATTCTATAATCATTTTATAGTTTTATTACACTGAGTAAGATATGAACAAATTATTGCTCCTTTTGAAAAAAAAGAAAAAAAATTATTTCCATCATTTTAAATCGTCATTTAGACCACTTTAACGCCATTTTCATGAAGGCCAGCATATTTATTATGGTTCAGCATACTTGAAATAGGTAAAAAAAAAAATGCTGGACCACATAATATGTATTTGCCGTTAGAAGTATTTTTTTTCTATAAATCGGACCAGACTATTGGGTTCAGTTGGTATCATCGCCTTTTACATTACAGCGTAATTTAGATAGGAAATTGCTTTTGCCATACTTTTGAATAAACATTTTACGATTTTAATGTAGTAAGGTACATGTAATTGTGTCTATCATACAGTTGATTAATATTAATACAGAATTTAGGGAACATAAATCTATGGGTGAAGTCTTATGATAAACATGTTTAAGGAGTTTTTTCTATTTTGCCAACTTCGAACACAATACTATTGGGTGTATTTCTAATCAGCCATACTTATATTGATATATATTGAGCGTGTTGGGGTCCCTTTTATATATTTTTTTAAGATTGTCTATAATGTGACGTTTTACAAAGTATATTAAGCTAATTTTTACATGGAGTGCTATTATTTTTTTTAAAAATGTATTTTTCTGTCTTTGTTGTTCCATTACTTTGATAATAAATGACGTTTTTTTTACAAACTGTGTTTTTCTTTTTTTTTCTCTTTAAATCATTCAAAGCAATTTTGCTTGAGCGAGAGGACAAACAATTACATTAATATTGATAAAAGAATTTTTAGCATCAGCTGTATTTTGTGCATTAGCAGATTTATCGTCCTGCAGATTTTGTTACCAGAAGCTTACATTCTACGCTAGTAGAAAGCTAGCCATTCAGTGTTTTCAAACGCCACTTTCCTAAACCTGTGAATTTGTAATGGTTATTTTATTGGTCCAAGCCTTTAATTTTGTAACAAATATTCAACTATTCATATATGTCTTAGAGAGTTTAGATTTTATTGTATATAAAATTGATTTTCTCATGAAACCTTATTAATATTTCTGAGAAAAAGTTCTATACTGCATTAGTAGTTTTGTCATTTTGTTAATGAATGACCCTTTTAAAATCAAACACTGTTCATTTATTTGTAAATAGTTTTTATATCGTTTCTGTTAGTCTGCCTGTCTAGCTTTCTCTCTGTTTGATTGTCCACAAAAAACTTTAACCATGCCCAGTTCTTTTGATTTAGTGGCATAACATTCATATTTCAAATGTGTATTTTTTGTGACAAGACCTTTCTTTGGATTTCACTAAGTTCGACCTTTTGAATATGACCTTGGAGTTTGGCCAACTTTTACACAAAAATTCTGAACTTTTACTTTGGTCAGATCTTTTGAACAGTAGAAACGAAGACATTTTTACTTTACGTAGGTATTTTTTGTGGTAAGACCTTTTATTGGATTCCAACAATGTAATCCTAACCATTTGGCCTTGACCTTGGAGATTCCTGTACTGATGGAAAAAATTAACCTTGACTATAAAATTTGAACAATTAAGTGATATGGCTTTCATACTTCACATAAGTAATTCTTGTTGGTCCCTTTATAAGATACCAGGACCTTTGACCTTTTGAACTTAACCTTGGAGTTTGACATACTTAAAATACAACCTTGACAATTTTTTTTAAGTATTAAGACTAGGGCTTTCATACTTTGCATCTTTAATCCGTGTGATAAGTGCTTTCATTGGATATCATGTACTTAAACCCTTTGACCTCGACCTTGGAGTTTGACCCACTTCTTCACAAACATTCCAAACTTTTACTTTGGATATAATTTTTAATACGGCAGATATTAGGAATTTTATAATTCAAACATCATTTTTTTAGCAAGACCTTTAATTTGAATCCAGCATTTTTGACTTTGACCTTTCAGGTTTCTGTAACTTACATAAAAACTTTAATCTTGCTCATAACTTTTGAACGGTAATAGCTAGGGTCATCTTGGCTAGCCAAGGGTTTCAGATACGCTACTGTCCTCATAATCCCTTTGCATACAGTGTTAATAGAATTTTTTTTTTGTAAATTGCGTTATTGTGTTCGGGATACTTCTTGACTTTTTAATCTCGGGAATGAAAAACGCAAGTAAAGAAAGATCCGTAAGATAACATACAAATCAATGAGTAGCTATGATGTAATTCAATATCTTCTAAATATGTGATTATAAGAATCCATATTGAAACTTCAGATTTGTACTATGAATAATAAATAAACATAACTCAATTATTTCTTCTTAATTGTTGTTGAAAAGAAAACTTTGATTGAATTTATGTGTTAAACACGCGTCTTTATTTCTGTCGATGACGCAATCTTTGCGTACATGATGTATTTGAGATCACGTGACAAAAGCAATCCCGTCTTTTTACTACACTGTATGACAAGGAATTATGTAGAGAGAAGTGTATCAGAACCCTTGGCTAGTGAAGATGGGCTAGGTGTTACATTCTAATAATATGTTATCCTTGTGAAAAGACCTTACATTGGAAATCAACAACGTTGATTATTTGACCTTGAGTTTGGAGTTTGATCTTCTATTTTACAAATATTAACCATGGCCATAATTTGTAATAGAAAGGGTTAGAGCTTTCATATTTCACATATGTAATCTTTGTGACAAGATATTTCATTGGATATCAAAAACTTTTACCCCTTGACCTTAGAGTTTGACGTTTTTTTTACAATCTTTAACCTTGGCCATTACTTTTTTAAAAACGGTAAAGGCCAGCGTTTTCATATTTCCGATATGTAATCTTTTAGACAAGGCCTTTCTTAAGAAACCAACAACCTTGACTCTTTGACCTTGACCCTGGAGTTTTACTTACCTTTAAAAACGTTAACCATTGCCATAACCATTGAACAGGTGGTGCTAGGGTCTTTAATATCACATTTATATTTCTTGTGAAAAGACCTTACTTTAGGTATCAACATATTTGATCTGCATTTGACAAAGCTGAACCTTTGCTATGTTGCCATACGGGGGCATAGTGTTTTACAAAACATCGCAGTGGCGGATTTAAGGGGGGGTGCACCCGGCGCCCCCTAAAACTGTCAAACTTAACGTAAATCACAGTTTCTTCTAGAAAATGTGAATATGTCTACTTGGTAGACTTCATTTTTAACCCTACAAAATCTCTAGAACCAAGAGCTTCCGGTGGCTTCTTCCCCTTTCCCCGCACCACATTACTTTTTATAGTTTTCTATAATATTTCTCTATTCTCATGTGTTTATAACAATACGTCTTGTTTTAAGACTTTTTCTTTAGTGTTAGTATCCTTGATATCGTGCCGATATCGAATCATGGTTGTTCCAAGAATTGTGGTTTCCATCCTTAATATGCTGTATTTACATCTGTTACTTAAAACTTTCTCTATAAATCTTTCCATGAAGTGTCGATATCGTCGATATCGACGATATCGCTTCGATATTGAATCATGTTTGCTCAACCCTTGGTAAATACCTTCCATGTTACTTTGAATGTGTAAATGTTTAATTAGTTTCCTTTTGCGAAGATATTACCTGCCATCGATATCATTGATATCGGCGATATCGTATCGATATCGAATCATGATTGTTAAAAAAATATTACTTCACCAATCTTCACCCTTACACAAAAAAATATTTTTTACATCACTTCTGTGATTAATAAGTTTACCTTATTGTCGATATCGACGATATCGTATCGATATCGAATCGTGATTGTTAAAAAAATTTTAAGAATTTTCACCCTAACCCAACATCTGACTCTAAATCTCATTTGAAACAATAACAACCAAAAAAATTTTCTTAATCATAATTTATTTTCATATTCATGCCAATAAGGAATCAATTTTGATTTCACATGTGACTTTGCGAAATTATGTTTTACCTCAGTGTGAAAATAGATTTTGCAAATAGGGTCGATATCGATGCGATATCGTCATAATATTGTCGATATCGACGACATCGACATTATATATAGTCTCAAATATGGCACAAGGTATTTTTAATTTCCAATTAATAGCGCTGATCACGATCAATATCGATACGATATCGACATAAAATTGTCGATATCGATATCGAATTCGTTCTTGGACATGTATGCTCCCTCTAACTTCAATTCCTGGATCCGCGCCTGCATTGTATTCATTTTTATATTGGGGGTGATTTTTTTGTTAAATTTTTCTTTTCGAATTGTTATCCTTCACTCAAATACGTTGTAGATATGTCGAAAATTGTAATTATATTGAATAGAATAATGGAAATAGTGAAACATGTCCAACGCAGTCGTAAAAATGACATAGTTTACCTCTCACTGAGAATAGCATGCGTATTTTTTTTTATGCCCCCGTAGACGAAGTTTCGTGAGGATATAGTTTTTGTCATGGCCATCCGTACATGTATGTCTAGATGCATGGCTGTCTCTGTGTCTGTCTGTTTGATTGTCCGCAAAAACTTTTACATTTCCAATAATTTTTGATTAAGAAAAGATATAATTTTCATATTTTACACTTATGTGTGACAAGACCTTTCTTTGGGCACCACAAAATCTGACCTTTTGAAACTAACCTTGACCATAACTTTTATACGGTAAGGATTATGCATTCATACTTCAGATACATGTATGTAATAAACTTCACTGGATACCAGGAAATATGACTCTTTTACCTTGACCTTTGAGTTTGGAGTACTTTTGAAAAGCAAACAATGACCAGTATGGGCTCACGCTTTTTTTTATTATTCCTATTTAATCCTTGTGACAAGACCTTTTATTTGATATAAAAGATTTTGACCCTCAGACCTGGTCCTTGGAGTTTGACCACTTTTTTTGGGAGTTGAACTATGTTCAATTTCCCATGGTTATCATGTATTTAACATGCGCAGTAATTTGTGTTGATTATATAGAGCCGAAAGCGAGGCTACTGTGTCGGCTGATTTACTCCGATGATATTCAACAGAAAACATGCATAAACATCCGCCACAAATAGTTCATGTCATTTTCTCCTGAATTGATCTAATTTTCATAATTTGAAATGTAAATGAATGTTATAATGATAAAGTCATCTTATTCTGAATATTAGATTTCGTTCAAAGTAAAACTAAATTTTAAAGAACCTCAAAAGTGTTTCGTTATGGAACTCATTTTTTGTGTAGCATCATACACTGAGAAAGATACGATCGACATCTATACATGTACATACTAATGGCAAGCAGTAAATCTAGTCGTCCTGACGCCCGACGGTGCAGGATTTTTAGCAACTTGTTTTTAACAATTATGTCTGACAATACCTTTCTTTGGGCACCACAAAATCTGACCTTTTGAAACTAACCTTGACCATAACTTTTATACGGTAAGGATTATGCATTCATACTTCAGATATGTAATCCTTGTGAGAAGACACTTCACTGGATACCAGGAAATATGACTCTTTTACCTTGACCTTTGAGTTTGGCCTACTTTTGAAAAGCAAACAATGACCAGTATGGGCACGCGCTTTTTTTTATTATTTCTATTTTATCCTTGTGACAAGACCTTTTATTTGATATCAAAGATTTTGACCCTCAGACCTGGTCCTTGGAGTTTGACCACTTTTTTTGGGAGTTGAACTATGTTCAATCTCCCATGGTTATCACGTATTTAACACGCGCAGTAATTTGTGTTGATTATATAGAGCCGAAAGCGACTGTGTCGGCTGATTTACTCCGATGATATTCAACAGAAAACATGCATAAACATCCGCCACAAATAGTTCATGTCATTTTCTCCTGAATTGATCTAATTTTCATAATTTGAAATGTAAGTGAATGTTATAATGATAAAGTCATCTTATTCTGAATATTAGAATTCGTTCAAAGTAAAACTAAATTATAAAGAACCTCAAAAGTGTTTCGTTATGGAACTCATTTTTTGTGTAGCATCATACACTGAGAAAGATACGATCGACATCTATACATACTAACGGCAAGCGGTAAATCTAGTCGTCCTGACGCCCGACGGTGCAGGATTTTTAGCAATTTCTTTTTACCGATGCACAGAATTTATTCATATTTTTCATGAACATTTTCTTGGTTTAAATGATTCATTAATGCATAAAAACTTTAGGAAACATGCGTATTTATTACTAAATAATCAGTATCACCTGCCAAAAGCGGTAAATCTAGTACTCTGTTATAAATGTTAAAACCAAAAAACGGACACTGATGTTTTCGTAAAATCATTTCGTAAAAACAACAAAATGAAATTGTTTTTTTTAAAGGAAAACCACATTTACATACCAGATAACTCGTACGCGCACAAACTCTCACATATACCACTGTTTTTATGTTTGGTCATTAAATATTTGTTTTAATATTGGTATTGCTTTTTTCTTCACAATATTAAAAAAAAGATTAAGTTCAGACGTTCTTCATGTATAATGTTCGTGTAATACATTTATATTCACAGAGAAGTTTTATATAGGAAAAATATCTTACAAATTTAAAGACTGTGAGCAGTGAATTATATAAATGATCAACCGCCTCTAATATGAATATAATGCCAGTGTCCATGTTTTGCAATGGGAAACCCAAAATATGTGTAGGATGGAAAGTAATAGAAGGTGCACAACGGTAATATCTAATAAAGATTCTATGAAAATTTCGTTCAGTGGTGTAAGAGGAGTTGCTGATAAGAGATGGGTATACCTAAAGCGTTACAAACAGATAAACGGAAATCCAGATTATTAAATAACCCCCCCCCCCCCGCTTTTCAAGCAGGGGGTATAAAAAAGGACTAATGTAGGCAGGCAACAATATGGTCCCTGCATTTTTTTTGCTATTCAATGTCTCTGAATGTCTTTCTCAAGATTTTTGCAACTCAAAAAATCTGAAACAGTTGTCTGTATTTGAAATAATGATAATGTTCACTCACTTAACCTCCGATCAAAAATTTTATTTTACACCACGTTCAACTCCCATGAGTGCTTTCAGTACTTTGATTTATTTTGTCCTTTGCCATAATTTTATTAGAGTTGTGACTAAGGCTGTCATCAATATCATGCATTTTTGTGGCATTAACACCAATCATTGGATACTAAAAACCTTGATCTTTTGACGTTGGAGAAATCCGTACTCATGAAAAAAGTTTAATCTTGGCCTTCTTTCATCTTTCCTTATTGTATTTTCAGTTATGATACCCTACCTTGGGTACCAATATTTTAAATTTGCATTTTAGAATAGTTTAATCTTCGCTTTGTTGCCATAATAGTGCATCAGTGTTTCATAAGCACATCTTGTTCTTCGTGTCGATAAGTACAATTGCAAATATTTCCTTGATCATTAATTGATTTATGGGGATATGAAATTCAATACAACTGTGTGTTTCGTTTTTGTTTAATATTTCAATGAGTTTTATTTTTTTTTTCGTAAGGGCATAAACCGGTCACGGTAGCCTAGTGGTAGAGCGTTCGCGACGTCTCCACATGAGTGAAAAATTCTCAAGAGGGACGTTAAACAATATACAATCAATCAATCAATCGTAAGGGCATAGTAAACGTTTTCCCTATACGTGTTCCCTTATGTAGTCTTACAGTGCTTGTTTGAATTATCGTGTCTACTTTACAGAGATTGATAACAGCTCGATACCTTTGTCTTTTAATCAAGTTCAAGAACTAGTAAATGAAAGATGCCTACAGATTTATTAAATTTAAGACATAAATTCCTTTGACTATGCTTTACAACTTTTGCTTGGTCAAATAAGGTGTTTTGGGGCCTAATTTGTAGGTACACAAGATGAAAAGCCAGATTTTAAACTGTATTTTCCAATGAAAAATTAAGAAATCTAGTCATGAATATGGAAGTTTTTTTATATCAAACGACAAAAACGTATCCAGCTTGCATACAGTCTCTAAGAAAACGGTAATTTGTATGCTCTTGGTCTCTTTTTTAAACAAATGTGAAATTTCAAATAGGTACCTAATCTTCTTTTTATGTGATTTGAAATTAAATTTTCTTAGAATACTGTATTTTCTACATAATTCTATATAAAGCTGTAAAATTCGGTGAAAAGAAAATTCAAAGTATTAATGATGTCATAATGGATTCAGCAAAAAAATGCCTTAAGTCATTAACTTTATCCTGATATTAATTAATGTATATTTTACCTGCATTTTAATTGGAGAATCATATCAAAGTTATTACCTTTGCCATGACTTTCAGGTAAAGGACCATGCTGTCCGATCCTGTTATGTTCATTCATAATAAAATATTGTTTAAATTAGCCAAATTAAAGGACCACGAAAAATTATCATGTGTATATAACAGTACATTCAAGGAAGCTCGGCATTTTATCTGATTTAGCGAATGTTAGAACTGATGTTTTGAAATAATATAATTATTCAGAAAAATCATATTTTTTATGTCATTTGGCGTTTAAAATGGTTATCATGTTTTAAAATATTGTGAAAACAGGAATTTATTACCTCTCGGGTCTATTCAGTTAACAAGATAGGTTGATACTTATGAAATTGCACGTTGTAACTCGAACAATATATATATATGCGGACGTACATATGTAATTAAGTATGCTTCAAGATAACTTTTGCCTTATGCTATTTATTGCTGATGTTTCTAAAAAGAAAACACAGCAGCATAACTCGATAAACAATATAGAATATGCACCCCAATTGTATTTTATGTCAATCTCTTTTATTTATAATTGTTTAAGTTATATGGGTCTCAATATAAATTGATGACTAGGTTTGATGGCTACTATCTGGACCATGTGCAAATAGTGCTTGCAGCCTTAGCTCTTGAACAACACACTGCACGCGGGTCAAATAAAGAAACAGTTATTTTCATTTGAACATCGAAAGTATATTATAAACTATAGTATATTACAAATCATCATAAGTATAGCTATATATTAAATTCCACATATATGATATGCTTTTAAGAAACATCTCGGTTCATATGTTTTACTGACAAGGCAGTACTTTTTGGATTTTAGCAGTATTTTTACGTAAAATAGATGTTTTTTTCGACTTCTTTATTTACTCAAAGAAGTTAATAACGTCTAGGATCGTGTTATGGTGCTGTGGTTTTTTTTTTTTTTACTTTCAAAGAATATCATCACCAAATTATACCACGGTGAATAAAATTATAAATTTTCATAGCAATACAAAATTTAAAAAAGGAAGAAAACAATTTCTGATAAAATTTCTTAAATTGTTCTTTGACTAAATGCTTTATAACCTTATGTAAAATGTTACCTTTTTATGAGATTCAGCCATAGAAGTATCTACTGTGGACTGATCTAATTATACTTATGGAATTAATCGAGAATAACATAAGAGATACTCCCAAGACTTAAACTTATTTTGAAAGATATTTGATAAAATTACGAATAGTTTTGTGACAGGCGGATTGTGGGTTATTTAGCGTCTTTTACACTCACGTTGTGGGTATCATGGATGGTTTGTGGGTCATTATCTATTGACCCACAAACCACCGCCTCAAAAACTTGTGTATTGCTATAATATAAACCATATTTTCATATTTTACAAAAAAAAAAAAATTTGACCCATAATTACATTAATCAAAAATGACCCACAATGCAATTTTATATACATCAATTCTTACCACTCAGTGGATTGGATGAATTTTGTGTGTGACCCACAATATTCTATATACTTTCCCACTACTCACTGTTCTTTTGTTCGGGGCGTATAATGGAAAATATCGGGAATTAATAGTTATGTAGCTTATCAGCCGAGTATTTTTCAATCCTCTACGCAGCTTTTAACGATGCATAAAAGATAGACGCGTGTATATCCCACAATGTTCTTTCTACATATATATAATGACCCACAACTATGTATATATATCACAATGATCCCACAATATTATATATATGTGCACAAAAATGACCCTCAATTATATCATGTAAACATGTGTTTTCATGAACATTTATATACTTATCAGTTATTATGTATAAACAAACATTTGTATGTACACTGTTTTTTTTTTTGTTCGGGAGCGTATTATGGTAAATACCTTGAATAAATAGTTAGGAAGCTTATCAGCCGAGTATTTTTAAAGCTTCTATGCAGCTTTTAACGATGCATAAAAGATAGACGCGTTTACTAAGTATATCCCACAATGTTCTTTCTACAAATATATATAATGACCCACAACTATGTATATATATCACAATGATCCCACAATATTATATATTGCACAAAAATGACCCACAATTATATCATGTAAACATTATATGTTTTCATGAACATTTATATACTTATCAGTTATTATGTATAAACAAACATTTGTACAATGTACATGTATGTACACTGTTCTTTTGTTCGGGAGCATATTATGGTAAGTACCTGGAATTGATAGTTAGGTAGCTTATCAGCCGAGTATTTTTAAAGTTTCTTCGCATCTTTTAACGACGCATAAAAAGGTAAGGTGTATATATCCCAAAATATTCTTTCTACTTATATATAATAACCCACCAAGGTATATATACATATCATATTGATCCCATAATGTTAGATATATGTGCTCAAAAATGACCCACAATTATATAATGAAAACAATATGTTTTCATGAACATTTATATACTTTTATTTACATTTCCAATGTCTTTTTCCGAGATAAAATTACCAATTGTAAATGTACTTTATTTCGCCATCAGTGTATTGGCGCTGTTCCAAAACAAACCTCGCACAGGGCGGAACAGGGCGGAACGTGGATTGACGGAATCAAAGCATGTAAATATAAGGAATAACTGTCTTATTTTTCAATTCCATGAAGATGATCAATCGATTTGCTTGCGTGATAATTTTATGCATAAACGCCTTCGGCGTTTATGCAAACTATCACGCAAGCTAATCGATTGATCACTTCATGAAATCGAAAAATTAGACAGTTATTCCTTAAATCAGTTATTATATATATAAACATATGTAGGTAAAGTGTTTCATGTACAATATTGATACATTCATGTATATATCATATAGATAGCATAATGTTTCAATCAATGATCTCTGTTACGTTAATAATGTATAGGCCCTATCAATTTTATTTCCGTATACAATGAAGCCCATTGAACAGGTCGGAGAGAATACTCGAAATCGGGTATTATACGTGAAATCGCGTATAATACCCGATATTAGGATAACGTTGAATCCGCGAAATTGGGTATCCATCTCCAAGCCCTTTATAGTCGTCTCTACAAGTGATTAACTCGCCTGATTAAAATTAATTGTTAGATTGCTGAAATTTACTTCAAGCGAGTTTATTACCTGTAGAAACAACTATAAATGGTTGGGAGGTAGATAAAATATACATATTGGCTACAGAATGTGTCAAGAATTGAGGAGTGAACGTAAGTTGATAGACCAATGCTAGAAAGTGAAGAAAATCTTCCAAAAGTGCGCAAAAAAATATTGCGTAAATTGCATCTTTTTTTGCATTACGGGATCTGTAGCGTTATGGTAAAAGACAAATACATAAAACCATTACGCTACAGATCTGCAGCTAGTAAAAAGCAACATAAATTAAATTATATATAACTAAATTTTGTTTGTATTTAAGTTTTTTATTGGTTGATATCCGAAAAGGAACGCAAAATATTTTTCAATAACCTGGTTTGGTATGGGGACACACCCCTTTGACAACCAACTGAATTATCTGTATCCATACACAAATGGTAATCTAACAACCAAGCTATATGATAAACGTGATGACTTTAACTTTTCTATCGTCAACTTCCCTTACTTATGCAGCAATATACCTTCATCACCTGCATACGGAGTATTTATATCTATTTACGCAAGAGCATGTTGATGAACAATTTCTTAAACGAGGTAAATTATTGACAAGCAAGTTGATGAAACAAGACTATCAACAGTCTCGTTTAAAGTCATCATTTCGTAAATTTTATGGTCGATACAATGACCTTGTCAGCAAATACAATTTATCATTGAATGAAATGCTGACTGACGTTTTTCATACCAATTGTTAGTCCATTATTTGTGCACTGAATTGACCACGGATTTTTTCCGTTATTTCCTGATTATGACAAGGAGCACACGGCGGGTGTGACCGATCAGCAGGGGATGCTCACTCCTCCATGGCACCTGAACCTCTGAAGGTCCGTGTTTGCTCTGCTCTTATTTTGTATATTTGTTTAATGGACGTTGAGATTGAATACTGTTCGTTATTTCCATATCCTTCATCCATACAATCCCCTCATTTCCAGTCCTTGGGATTCATGGAAAATTCCAAATTTAATAAATGTACCTTTAACTTCAAACAGTATCTCCATCTTACCTCGTGTAAACAAACACCATGGCTGCTAAATCTGTGTTTCAATTATTACCTCCCCTTGTTTCATATCACTTCGGTTACTAGGGATGTATTATTGAGCGGCAATTTGAACTCATAAAAAACAGCACAATTTTACACCCACATTTGTTAAACTATTTAAAAATTGAATTATAAGGAATGACTCTATTTTTGTTTTTGCCAAATTATTTGATTTTAACCTGGTTTGGGTCAGTTTGACCAAACCAGGTTATAATCGAATGATTAGGCCAAGAATTAGAGTCATACCTTAATAAAATTAAATTATAAGGAATTACTTTAATTCTTGGCCATATAATCGAGCATAATCTGGTTTCGGTCAGTTTATGCTTTATTATAAACCGTAAACTGACCCAGACCATATTATACTCGATAATCTGGCAAATATTTTCCTTTATATAACACTACTGAAAGCAATTCGTATCTAAGCATTGAATTCATTTTTTTTATGCCTTCGGCCCTATAACACACCTCGCTGTGCCGACAAATTGAATACCAATTAAATACAAATTGGTATGATAATTTGTCGGCACGGCCAGGTGCGTTATAGGACCGAACACATCCAAAAATATGAATTCAATGCTTATATTTGTATTCCCTAATTTTCCTTATTCATAATTGCCTATTCTCTTAATCACAAATGAGAATTTAGCGCCCTTCAAAACTGTCGTGGTTAATAGATGTAAGAGCCGTTTGTGACGTCAAATGATGTTAAATGACGTTGCAAAGTTAAATGACGCAAACAAACATTGCGAGGAAAAAAGTGACAAATTAATTCATAACCTACATTACGTTAATTTTTTATATTAATTTTTCAGGGTTAAAGTTTTTCATTGAATATAAATAAAACATTTTGAATTTTGGTGTTCCAAGAGTATTGAAAATGCGTATAGTTCGTACTGTGTATTCTAACGCGCGGTGACAAGGGTTCGCGTGTATTATAGAAATTTAAACGTTGTGGATTTCTATACACTGAATGTAAATATAACTGTATAAATACAGGTACTTGGTCAAGAGGTCATAGATGTGCTTATGGATAAACGTTTGACGTAATTTCTCAGTGACGTCATAAAGGTTGACGCGCGTTCAGTGGATTACATGTACAAACATGCCGTTGGGAATATTTAAGGAATGCTTTTCAGTTTTTTGTGAGTTAATCACACAGACTTGTCACGTAGGCATATTTCATGAAGCCTACGTGCAAGTTTGTGTGATTCACACACCAATAACTCACACAAAACTGAAAAACATTCCTTATATTTACATTTTGCATAATTGGAAGCAACCAATATATGCTAAATATTTGAATTTCTTGCTGCCCTATATCGTTGCACTTTAACTAATGTCGCTGCAGCCTCATTGTGACGTCACGTTAACGCACGTTTCTCCGTGTATATTTCTACGCGTGAGTATACACGAAATTGATTTTCAAATCAATTTCACAGTAAGCTTACTAAAAAAAAAACACAGCGAATGTAAATATTGAAAAATAAAGCATTTCACATGTTAAAAGTTACAATCAGGCAAATATAAAGTATGAATAAGTCACAAATGTAAATATAAGTAATACGGTATTATCTTAAAACATCTATAAATACGGGTTGGTACGAGATCTGGTGACCAACCCGTATTTATATCCCGACAGATGTTTAAAAATAATACCTTTTATTTTTTTAAATAATTATACAATTATCTATAAATGCTGCATTGATCTCATAATACATGTATAAATTTCAACATGCAAAGATGACTCATTATTATACCATACATTTCTTTTATGTATATAAAAAAAGTCAGTTTTCTGGATCCTCAATTATATTATTCGGACTCTTAAATTTAATGCATGATTTTATCACACAAAATGTTATTAATATTGATTATATAGTCGATAAATAGTCACAATACAATCTATACAAACGCAAACAGTTCATAGCACTACATATTCTCCAGATTTGAAGCCGTTCAGTGCGCGTGCAGCGGCATTGTGGCGTCACAATCAATACGTAGAACTAACAACGTTGAAAACAGAAGTTGCAACGGCCGTAGCTAGCTGTACATTTGAGCTGGAAAATTGTTGGGGAAGTCTATTGCTGGATTATTTTCTAAACATTTTGATGTCTTACACACATTGAAAGGAAAACACGAAAGTTATTGGTTGTTGTCTGGACATATTTTTGATACGACAGAAGTTCGTTAATAAAAATGGAATTGTAATACATATTCCTTCAAAGTCTTATATATACAGCCAAATTGGCTTGAGGTAATGCTAATTGTAATGGTAATGCATTGCATTACAGTGTACTTCATAAAATCCAGTGTAATGCTGGCATTACATAGCATTGCACAGCATTATTTTGAGATTAAGATAAGTTAATTATTAAGATAAGTACCTATTTTAAGAAATTGAAATGGACTTGGATGATGGAAATTATTGTTTAGGTTATTTATTTATTATTTTTTTATTCTTTTTTTGGCAAATGATGCTATTGAATAAAAATGTTAAGTTACCTATTTAGATAACATTTCTATATCTATTTAAATACATCTTTTATTCTGTTGAAAGTACACCTTCCTTACAATTAAGTTTTCAAATTTATTTCAGATAAGAATTATATTAAATAGTTTTAAATTATTTTTTTTAACAAGATCACATATGAGATACACTAATTAATGTACACTGTAAACTGACAGTGGCAATATATGTAATATATAAGCCAATAAAGATACTACTTAAAAAAAGATAATTGGTTCCTTTTGAATAGCTAGAGTGTCATCAAAACACACTAGGATTCTGGTTTATGTAACAATTAAAACAATGCATTGTTTGGAGAAGTGCTCCAAATTACCAGTCCTTTTCTCCTGACTGTGTTTATAAAAACATTAATTGTGCTGATCGATTTACCTTGTACTGACCATGAAAACTTCAATGTACCAAAGAAAATATAAGCCATGCAGGTATTCACTAGCTGCTTCACTGTGATTCACAGATTAAAATGTACACCCTGTCTACTTTTTCAAAAAGTTTGTCAATGCATTTTTTTTTTCATAAGGTACTAATCAAAATAGCCTGTATGTTTTACTATAAATTAGATATTTAAGGCAGGGGTCAACAGTGGTTAAAGTGCCCAAAAAGTTATATTACATGTACTTCATGACTTCAATAGTTACACAAAAAATGGATATTGTACATGTGTTATAAAACTGACAATTCAGAACTTTGAACTTTCGTTGATTGTAAGTTAGTGACATTGTAATTATATACAAAAACTCATTTATCATGTTTAGTTTTGAAGGGGGTTGATACATACTTATGACAAAAAAATATTGCAAAGTACATGTATTGTAAAAAATTCTATTTTTAATATCCCCCAAAAGTAATGGTAATAGTAATGCATTATTTTACTTAAGTAATGGTAATGTAATGCATTACTTTAAGACAATAGTGTAATGGTAATGGTAATTTAATGCCCAAATTGTTGAAGTAATTGTAATGGTAATGCATTACTTTCAATGTAATTCGCCCCAAGCCTGCTGAGCCAATTAAATCTTGACTTTATGAAAAAACATTTATGAATTCTTTCGGTGGTGAATATTCACCAGTATAAGAGTCCATAATTATATAGCAGAATGTCTAAAAAAAACATTATTCTGATATGAAAATTAAGTCCTAATAAATTATAAGTTAGCATGAGGTCGGAGGAAGTAATTCGCAACGTAGGTATTGCATTTATTCAGCATATCTATACATGTATACACTTGTCACTGTGTCAGTCAAAATTAAAGCTTTTAAAAGATATCCCACAATGTTCTTTCTACATATATATAATGACCCACAACTATGTATATATATCACAATGATCCCACAATATTATATATGTGCACAAAAATGACCCTCAATTATATAATGTAAACATTATATTTTTTCATGAACATTAATATACTTATCAGTTATTATGTATAAACAAACATTCGTATGTGCACTGTTCTTTTGTTCGGGTGCATATTATGGTAAATACCTGGAATTAAAAGTTAGGTAGCTTATCAGCCGAGTATTTTCAAAGCTTCTACATAGCTTTTAACGACTCATAAAAAGGTAAGGTGTATACATGTATATCTCACAATATTCTTTCTACAAGTATAATAAAACACAGCAATACTGTAAATAATGTTTTATTCGCGTTTAAAAGTATTCCTTACGATTATATAGAGGAAAAACAACAATTTGTAAAAATTATGTCTCGCTAATACTAATAAAGATTCACTCACTATTTCGCGAAAATAAACTGTAGCGAAAATTTAGTGATCTACAGTATATACATTTATTAATCCCGTAATAATTTAATTCTAGTTGTAACGCTTTATTTGATTGGATAAAAAATTATTTTATACTGCATAAAATGGATTGCCTACGTCACAATGACTTGCGTCAGAAACGTATTAATCCGCCTGACGTTACATTCAAATTTTGTACAAATTGAAGTCATTTTGTTTGTACAATAATCGTTTTTCCTTACATTAAATGAATGAAAATTAAATTATAAGGAATGAATGTAATAGCTACCCATTTTATACGGTATAAACTGAGTTGGAACAGTTTATGCTTTTTTATAAACCGCTTCGCGGTTTATAAAGCGTAAACTGCCCCAACCCAGTTTATACCGTATAAAATGGGTAGCTATTAAATTCATTCCTTAAATGTTATATATATGTGCACAAAAAGGACGCACAATTATATCATGTAAACATTATATGTTTTCATGAACATTTATATTCTTATCAGTTATAATATGTATTAAACATCTGTATGTACAGTGTTCTTTTGTTTGGGAGCTACATGTAGCTGCAGAACTGCATCTTCGCTAGCCATGTGTCCGATTCGTTTCCCTCATCGCCTTGGCTAGCGAAGATAAAGAACAGTAACGTTATGGTTTTATATTTCCATTTCTTATCTTTTTCTCTATAATAACCCTTTGAAAGTTTTGGGAGTATATTCTTGATAATTCTGCCGACATGTAAATTTGGAAGGTCTATAGGTCAGCAGCTAAGGAGGCCTAATACACATGCAAATCTTTTGCGGCTGCCTTTGTGTTTGACGTCAGAGTGCGAAGACTATTGAATTTGGCATGGAAGTTCTCGTGTAATTTAAATCGATTAGTCTACATTTTTAATGTCTAAGTCTAGAATTTTATTTCACAATGAAATGGAAATCACTGTCTAGTTCTGAGAGTATGCCAGGGACATCAACAATAGTGGGAAACAAGGGATAATTTAAGCATAACGGGCTTCGCCCGTTGTGCAAATTATCCCATGTTTCCCACTATTGTTGATGCCCTGGCATACTCTCAAAACTAGAAAGTGATTCCTTAACGCTACAGATCCCGTAACGCAAAAAGATGCATTTCAGTAGTCGGAAAAAAGTAGCTCCTCAGAGCTAATGTTCTTTGTTAATGTACCCCGACTTTAAATAAATATTATCTTATCTTTGACGGTGCAAGATTTTTTACATTACTTTGGGGAGAATCTTTCCACTAGTATTACCTTTACTCCCATTTTCTAGACACATTCCTCAAACAGTCTGTATATTTTGTTTATCTCCTGAACCTTTATAGTCGTCTTTACAGCTTAACTCATTTAGATGAATTTTCACCAATCCAGCAGCCAATATCAAACCTAACCTGCGCTGTAAATTGCACTCCATTCTGTTGTGTTATGGTCAAAGACTACATGTACTACATGTACATGTGTATAAACCATAATGCTGCAGTTCTGCAGCTATTCGAGAGCGTAAAGAACGAGGGCGCTTTTGATTGGCATTCGGCAGGAACCTGGGCGTACTTGAAAAGTGAAAATTTTATTGACATGTCACATGAAATTTTAACATTTTCTAATTTTTCGGGTTCCTGTGCAACAGGAACGGAAAATATTTTCTCGAAATTGAGCTTTGATTCGCTAAACAATAACTTGGCCATATCAGACATTTGGTATAAAATGGTACATTTTTAAACACATTTTTCTAAAAAATTTCTATGTCTGGGTCTTCTCTCCATGATTTTAAAACGTTATTTGTGTGTATTTTAATTCAAAGAAACGAATACACTTTTTTAAAAAAAATGGAGAGAAGACCCAAAGACCACGAAAAATGAACTTTTCCCCCAAAAATCAAAATGTGTCAATGTGGAGCGTCTTTGTCCTTTTAAAAACATTTCTAAAGGTGAAGCGGTGATAGCTTAGTTAATTAGGCTAACTGTTCAGTGCACTCGAATCGAAAAGTTTTTGGTTCGAGCCTGGCATGGGGATTTAATTTTTTTGTCAGCTTCGTTTTATGTACTGATGTATTAAAATTTTGAATTAGATGAATTCTGGTTCAGTTTGGTTCTCAAGCGAAATCAATTCTAATCTTCTATTTTAATAGTGTACATGTATACGTATCATGCATCTATGCATTAAATATTTTAGGTTTAATTTTTTGTGAAACATTACAATGTTATAGTACCCTCTAGAAAAAATGGACATAAATGTTACAAATTCACAATGTCTTTCAAAGTAAATGAAAAATAGCCCATGGACGTGTTTGTAAAATCTGACCAGGTATGTTCAGCCAACCAAATCATGGACATTTAAACCATAAATGTTTCGTACAAGTGATTCCTGCAGATCACCCGCCAAATGCGCCCCCATCTTCTATAGTAAATTATGGTGAAACAGGGGCGTAGCAACAGGGGAGGGGGGGGGGGCTGGCCTACCCCCCCCCCACATTTTTCCCAACCTGATTTATACTATAGGAGATGTTTATAGAAAGCCTGGTTGCCCCCCCCCCCCTTTTAGTGATGTACCGAAAATGTAGTATTAGAATAGGTACTGAAAGTAGTTGGCACTGAGAAAAAGTTTACCACCCCCCCCCCCCCCCCGAGAAATAGGATTTTCGCCTTTTTTCTTTGTTTGTCAACTTTTTCAGGTAAGTAAAAAATAAATTTTCTGGCTTCCCCACTTTCAAAAACGATGCTACGCGCCTGTGAATAGCTGCAATTAATACTATTATACATGTAGTAGAAGGTAGCATATCAGCCAAGTATTTTTAAAGCTTCTACACAACTTTTAACGACGTATAAAAGGTATATATATAATGACCTACAATAAGTATCCATGTGGACCATGTCTGCTTTACCTTTAAGGTCACTTTACACAAGTCGCAAGATAATTCAATGAAAAACACGCCACAAGTACTTATGCAATCCTGTCTTGAAATTCATCATGAGAATCGACGCACAGTTACCATCTCAGATAGTCAGACTAACAGTAAAAGTATATTTCTTCCTAGTAAAAACCTTAAATTACTACAGGTTATTATGCTCTCTGATAAGGGTTGTATCGGAACTTGTATTAGGAGAAGGATTCACTACATTGGTATACCATATATTATATATATATATACCTGGTATATATTCATATATACCTCTACTCCTTTTTCAGTAAATAAGAGTTAATCCATATATTTGGCTTAGTCCCTGAAAATCACCATAAAAAGACTGAATCCCCAAAGGAAAGGTGCGTCAGTGTGATGAACTGATACACACCTATTCTGTTACATTGCATGATTGTAATCATATGAAAAGTACCGATGTGTTCCAAAAATCATGAATATTTATAATGTAGCTAATTAAAGAGACGGGGCCTAATTTATTTCGGAAAAAGAAGCATGTTGTTGTGACGTCATCCTTGTAGACTAATGTGCACTGACAGCTATTGAAGGATTTCATAACTTATTATTTATTTAATCTACATTGTGAGTAATCGACATTTCCTTTAGTTTTTAAAATAGAATTGCAGTTACTGGCTTTGAAAATGTCTAATTTTTGTATCGGTATAATAAAACAGTTGCAGTATATCATGCGCCTCGTGAAATAGCTGCAGATCTGTAGCGTTATGGTTTAATATATTTGTCTTGGACCATAAAGCTACAGATCCCGTAATGCAAAAATGTGCAATTTACGGGGCAATATTTTTCCCCCAATTTTGGGGAGAATTTCTCCATTTTCTATAGCATTGGTCAATCAACTACCTTTCACTCCCTAATTTTAAGACACATTTTGTAGCCAATATATATACGTAAATTTCATTCACCTTCCAACCATTTATAGTTCTCTCTAAGGCTATAAACTTGCTTGAACTCAGAAGTGAATTTTCAGCAATGTAACAAATAATTTTAATCAAGCGAGTCTATCATTTGTAGAGACGACTTTAAAGGGTTAGGATATAGATAAAATATAAGATCAGTTAAATAATGTGCCTAGATTTAGGAAGTAAAAAGTTGTTAATTGACCGATACTGAAAAGTGGAGAAACTCTCTCCAAAAGTGTGCAAAAACTATAACAACGTAAATTGCATCTCTTTTGCATTACGGGTTCGGTAGCGTTATGGTCAAGGATAAATATCTAAAACCATAATGCTTCAGATCTGCAGCGACTTGTGAAATAGACTTGCTCGTGTGGAAGTGGAATCTTTCTGACTCCCTCAATGATATACTTTAATGTGTATGTCAAACACTTTCGTAGACATTTGATACTAATCAACACATTACTTTCCATATCTGTAGGAACCAGATGGAGCACTTTCCGTTTACTCATGCACCCCCCCCCCCTCCCAATAACTTTTCTGATATATTGAATCCTAAAGATACATGCATGTAGCTACAATATGTTTGTTCCGCCGCATTAAAAAAAATCAACTGCTGACCTTTTTCCTTGTCAAGAAATATTTTGGTAGTTGATAGCCCACCCCATCTTCGAATAATTTAAAAAGTATGGCTACCCCCCCCCCCCCCCCCCCCCCCCGGGCAATTAAACATAAAGGATGACTGCACTAAAGGATCTGCGAAATTGCCGTCAAGATAATCTTTCAAAACAGATATTTTTTTTTAATTTCAGGAATGATCAACATCTTATCTACAACTTTACTTAATTACAATATATTAATGTACATATTTACTATATACGAATCTTTTTTCTAAGGCGGGGTCATCACAAGTTCTTCAATCTCCAAACGATTACAGTCCGAAATTATTTTTGACATTTAAATTGAATTAAATAAATTTACTGTTGAAATTGTATAGCAAATGTCATTTTAATGAAACCTTTACTTATTTATATACTTACTTTACTTATAACGAGTAGGTAGTTATCTCGTTACTAATTCATAATGCTTTCAACTAATTAGTTGAATCTGATTTGCTGAGAAACAAATGTTAATCGTTGAATTTTGAAAACACGCCCTCCAGCGTAGCAATAGTTGACACTGCTTGACGTCGGTTGATATTTCAAAATAAATATTGATTTAATATTTATATTTTAAATTTATAATTATTATTTGAACAATTGATAAATGGCTAAAATTCTATTTTGCGCTGGGGTTTGATTATGAGAAAGTCATCATTTTCTCTTGCCTCCAATAATCATATTTTGGTTAGGAAAAACTCTCAGAATGCTTGTGTTTTAGCGAGCGCAGCGAGCTCATAAAGTAACGTCTGGGCGAAGTGAAAATTTGGACTTATGCACATTTATTCGATAGAATTTTTCGAAAGAATAATTGTTCTTTACCAAGATACGTCTACTTTTCTTTACTTGCACCAAAAAATATTTTCATTTACTGTACAACGTATTTCATCAAATATTGCATGCACAGGACATGATGCTCGGCTGTCACCGTAAATACCGACGTCACAGTCTACACTGTGTCTCGTGCGGTTTGACGTTTGAAGAGGCGGATCAACGATCCATTTAAGGTAAAATGTGTAAAAGATGTTGACACAGTTAAACATATTAATGTTATTATCACACGAGTTTTGTAATTACTGAAAACAGTGACGATGAACATAGAGATAGCTATCATAAAAAAATGAATGGACTCCGTGACTTGAAATTATATTTATCAAAAATAAACAAGAGCTTACCACCGGCAATAGAATTCCAATGGTTGAAAGTGGTGAAAGTATGATGAAATTTGTTATATTGTACATGTATTACACTAGTTATTATGATAACGAAATTATTTTTATTCTAGAACATGTAACCCGGACAAAACTGAACTGAAGATGAAATATTACACATTAACATTTTAAACATCCATATGAGATTCCTGACCGTAAAGAGATTGCATATTCCGACGAGTATTTTTAGTGGATTTCCCGTAACGCATCTTATATTCCTCTGTGCTAGTGATATTTGCACGTGACCCATAATTTCATGCTTTCGAAGGCATTGTGGGATTAGTTGTAATTCAGACATGTCGAATGAGGCGCAGTGACGCTTTCAAGAATAAGAGTTGTGCGGCATGCTGACGATGACCGTACAATTTGACAAATTTTACCAATGTATTTGAGGATAGAAATCATGCAGTTAAAGTGAGGTAAGTAAAAATTTTATGTTTTTTTTCCAGATATGTTTTAATTATAAATAAATGTTAAATATAATATCTATCTTTTTTACATTTCCGCTAGAAAATCCTTTTTTATATGTAGAATATCTAATGATGCGAATGCTATCATGTAATTATACTATAATAGTTACCCTGATTTATATATTAACACTTAAAATGTGGTTATGCACATGAAGTATCTTTTAATGTAAAGTATACTCTCCGATTTATACTTACATCAACATCAATTAAATCGCTGTATTCAAGTAGTTAATTTCATGCATATTTTGTTATTTACATGTAATGCACAGGTAAATCGGTATTATTTTCACTATTTTAAAAAACACTATTATAATGCAATCAATCAACCAACCTGAATATATTGGTATTATATTTTTGAATTGGTTGGACAATATACTTTATTTGTTAAAAATATTTAACTGCAGAAAAAATAAAGAAAAGCACTGGACATTGTAGCTCAACTTGAAATATTTTTAAGAACAATTATTTTTATTTCAGTAAAAAAAATATTTTGCGCTTCAACTGGAGTAAAACTACAATGTAGCCATCTAACTCATTATCAAATTAATTTTGCTCCACTGAAAATACTGTAACTTAAAATTTAATAAAACAATGGCCATTTCTACCCACAGATTAATTTTTTGCGAAAATGAAAACTCTGCGAATGTTTGGTGACCCACAAACAGGTCAACTGAGTGTGGAATTCCTCGGACTTCTAATACTTGCATTACTTGCTTATTTCGGTCATTTATTGGCCAGTACGTAATTAAAAGAAATGTTAATTTAATCAGGACATGAATATGTTTTTTTTTAATCTGTTAAGAAAATTCTTTAGAATGGGGGGAATTTTTGCACGTGTTTGTAATAATTCCTTGTCTTGACACCTCTCCTCCGTCTAATGATAATCAATCTCGTTTGTGGATGGCTGTTATCAAATTTATAGCCTGATCAAGTGTAGGCTGGCGTTCTTTGATCAATTAATGCTTATTTTGCTAGTTTCTTTTCTATAAATTAATGTCGATGCGATTATAAAGCATGACATCGAAACTTTGTTTTAATTATTTTATTCTCTTAATCTGCACTGTATGAAAGTTGGCGGAATTGAGACAGTTATACGTGTACTTCCATTCTACATTACTTTCTGGAAAATTCAATAAAAATAACTTAGTTACGGAAGTTACAGGGTATTTTGTTTTCACCGAAAGGATTTTTTTAATCATGCACCCCCAACTGAAAATCTAAGATCCACCAACCACATATTAAGAGGCACAGACGCATGTGAAGGATGAATATATAGTAAAGCTTTTCTTGGAACAATGCTTTCCTTTCATAAGTTTCTGCCTCGAGATTCAATATCTGTGGCTGCTATACATACAAAGTCATTGATGGTGTGTTTGTTCGTCGTCAAAATTTTGGATACATAGCGCTGGAAAAACCAGATAGCGATGCAATTTGTTTGTTTGAATTTCTGTTTAGAAAATATATGAAGTCTCCATTAGGTTGTATTTGAAAGTTGCCTTGCAAATTTAAGTTAAGATAGTATCCAGCAAAACGCAATAGATCGTTTAACTCTGTCTCTGATGTTGGAAATCTCGTGAGGTTACATGCTTAAATTTATATAAATCGAATTCGCAAAGAAACATTGTATCAATTCCCTCTCTGGGAGAGTGATCTTTTGAACTGAACTTCGCAGCAACATTTTAAACAAATAGTCCAGTAGCACATACGGCAGACATAAATTCTAATTATAACTCCTTTTTGGATTTCATGAACATATGTCGCGGTGACGTCAAAGTATGAGAAAAAAGAGAAGTGTAGTTGCATTATATATTTGTAGTAGAATATTACAAACATATTTTTAACAATTTAATATACGTGTATCTTACGCAAGAATTTTTAACAAGCTTGCATACGCATCAGTATTTATAAAATATCCTGTTTACAATTTGTTTTTGCTTCAGAATCTGTTATGCAGTATTAAAACCTATATCGCTTTCCTTCTTTTCGATGCGTGGGTCATCAAATCTAGATCTTTAAAACTTTTGTTTTAATAACTCAATACCTCTTTTTAAATTAATAATCCTAATCCGTATTTAAAGAATTAATCCCCTTTTCTGTTTAATCAATAAGAATTTTTTTTTTTTTTTAAAATTATTTTGTAATCGTTTTTCTATTCTTAATAATTATATACATCTTTCAACCATAGCATATTTTGATATTCAAAGTATTTAGTTTTTATTTTAAATTAACTTAGTTGTTCCCTCAATACATTCTTAATTAAATGATTACTGCTCAAATAACCATATGTGAAATTTGGCAAGGCATATATATGTACACAATAAATAACTAAGGATAGGTCTACGCTAAAAAAATAATAAAATAAAAATAAACCGGATTAATAGATAGTTATATAATTTTGAACATTTAATTAATGGTCCTAAGTGATGCAAGTATAAAATTACTGAAATATTTAGAAATTGTCGACTTTGTTTTATCAGCCATACATATGTTATTTATATAAACAATCATCACTTTTTAGAACATTTTGAACTTTAAATTTAAAATGTTTTCCTTTTTAACGCGAGCCCGGGCATGCCGGGGTAATCATTAATTCGTATCGGAAGGAGGAGGCCTAGAGGGTTCCGGTGTTTTTGCAGTTAAACAACGTTTTGTGCACTGCCATTGGCCCTGAGGTTTTATCTCATCAAAAACGCAACGGGGCGGATGCATGATCGACAGTTATGGGCGGCGCCTGTCAGGCGTAATTCTGACCTATACACCAGCTCCAATGCCCTATTTATTTCCGAGTGGGATGTGTACCTTATTTCGGGAAGTATTTATTTATTAATCTAAAATATTGATAGATGAATAAATTTCAGACCCCGAAACTATCTATACAATTCCTTCACAATTCAAATCATTTACCAAAAAAGGTAAATATACTTTTCTATGGGGGAGCTGCATGTAGTGTTGGGTCTAAAATCCTACAAATCACACTGTATTCAAGATGGATTGTTTTAATTCGATCTGACGCTATTTCAAAATGAATATTATTAGAGATAGTAGTTTTCAAATCCTGAGCCTTCCCCCGTTTATATATCACCATAGAAATTATTCAGCAAGTACATGTAATATGTTCAAAGGAAAATTGTATGGTGACAGCCCCCCCCCCCCCGAACACACACACACATTTTAGTTAGATTATACATTGTATTGTATGTGAAGAGGATAAGCATGTAGTAACATAAAAATTAGAAAAAGCTTAAAGTATATTAGGATTGTCAAATGGGATAGCGGTCACTGAAATATTTTGATAAGTTTACTCCCCCCCCCCTACCCTCCCAAAATTGAAAGCTTTTTGAATACGCCTATGGTACTATGAGATCTGTATCGCGTCTGAAATACCGTCGTTTTCTTCCTTATAATTATTCTAAATTCCCACCCAAGTTATTTAAAATGAATTCAGAATTGTCTTCAGAAATCATAAAAAAATAAGTTTGAGAAAGAGCATAAGATTGCAACAATATAATAGTATACACATTATAAAATATATTATACAATATATCAATAACGCAGCATTGAAAACTTTCGTGAAAGGTGTTGTTGGAGGGGGGGGGGGGGGTATGCAGCCAGGGAGAAAAAAATCAAACTGAAAACTACCTGAAAAAAGAGGGAATAAACTCGATTTCATATTTTCAGTTTCAAGACAACGAAGCTTGTGCATTTATTTCCGAATCGAAATTCTTTCAGTAACATTATTTTATCCCCTAATTTTAACCTACACTGCCTATTGAAAATAGGGGGGGGGGGGAGGGTTAAACCTACGCCCCAATGTTCAGTGTCTATATTATGTACATATATAACCCCCGGTTTACTGACACCTATTCAATACGGTGTTTATTCACCAATCAACTTATGACCCCCACTCAAAGGTATATATAAATTTATTTTAGTATAATAACATTTAAATAAAATTACATATATAACGTTAGTGATATAAAATAATATTAACCATATACCACAAATTACCTACTCGTAAAAAACATTCAATTTCTATCGGGCTCCTAAAATAATGTCGGGCATGTGATTCCTTTTGCGGTAAATAGAAAAAAAAGAAGACACACCGTAGTTGAAATATTGGTACTGGCAATTACATGAAATACCTTGATCAAGGTATTTGTAATATCTTGATCAAGCTATATAGCTTGTAGTCTATTTTTAAAACAGGAAGTCTTATTTACCTCCTAAATTGGAAAGTCTCATAGACTCATAGTAGGCTATCGCGGTATGGGAAAACATGGAAACTTGTGGTTGACATGGACTTCAATTCTGATTTTTAATTTTACGATGTAATTCTACATAAAAAATGAACAATTATATCAACTATAGACTTTCAAAACATGAACTATATTATGGATTTTACTAGATTATGAATTCAGTGGTCTAAATATAATAAAAACGGGAATGGAAATCTGTAAAATTACATTTTATTTGAAAAAAATTTTTCCGAAGCATGATCTGTTCTTTTTAATCATCACAAAAATTTACATTTAGAGGACAATCATATAGTTTTATCCAAAAAAATGATATGAGCTATATTACTGATTTTTGGATACCTGGTATATACTGCGATACAATGGAACCCGCGATATAATGGGAATCGAGTATACATGTAAGATAATAATTATTTATTGAAACGGGATATGGACTTGAATAGCATGACACAATATACGAATACCAGACTACATAATCATATCCAAGCAAAAAAGGAAATAATTTAAATTTTCTAATAATTGCCAATTTTTTTCCAGAGGATGACCTCAAAAAGGAAAAAGCTCAAAGATACCCTAGGCCTAGAGGAAACTGGTTTTAAAATGAGGCCTAAAAGAAGAACTTTGAAAGATACACTTCAGGAACTTATGCAAAAGGATCCCGAATTCTTAAGAAAAGGATTTATTAATCATGAAATAGGTAGGCCTAAATGAATCTATGCGAATAATCTTTATTTGTCTCAAAAGGTGTTGCATATTATCAAGGGAACCAGGGATGAGCATTTTATTCTGAGGTGGGGGCCTGGCAGATTAGGAAATTAAAAAATCTGTTGGGAGTTGATTGTCAAACAAAAAGAAATAAATGATCTGTCCTTGACTATTGCAACCCCCTCCAGGGTATTTATTTGAGTTTGTTGGGCTTTTTTGTTTTTTGTTTGTCAAAGGGAAGTGTAGATATCAAATTGTTAAAATCATGACCCCTAAGGGTAGGGCAGGGCCACAATAGGGGATCCAAGTTTTACATAGAAATATATAGGAAAAATCAAAATCAACTTATCAGGAACCACTGGGCCAGGAAAGCTGAAACTTTTGTGGAAGTATCCTTGGTAGGTATCATAGATTAGTATAGATAGTGTAGATTCAAAGTTCTGTTTATGGTAGAATCGCACCATAATTGACAGAGTTATGCCCCTTGGACTTAGAAAAAATTCCAAATATTTGCATTTTCCCATCATTTTCTTTCGAGAGGTTGCACATATTGAAATTGAATTTAGTATACAGATAAGTCAGATGAATATCAAGGTCAAGTTATGTTTTGGGTATAATCGCACCATTATTGACAGAGTTATGCCCCTTGGGGGGCATACATGTTTTACGAACATCACTTGTATTAAAGAGGAATGCCACACAGGAATTTGATTTCCTGTATCTTAATTTTAGACATCCCTTTCAAACTATGGGTTCAACATTGAAAGACTGACATTAGCTCTTAATTCTTTTTTTTATTATATTTATTGCCAAATTTTGAAATAAACTTAACTTTTATAATTTTTATGCTTAACATTCAGTTTTTAAGAGGATAATTAATGCATTGTTTTTCTTGGCTTTTGTTGATTGTATGATGTCTCTTCAGTGCTTGAATACATACATGTATTGTAGCTGCTTTGATTTCTTTTAGGATATGGCTTGTTCACAGACAAATTTCTGGATAGAGGAACCTACATATGTGAATATAAGGGAGAACTGATCGATGGAAAAGCTGCTGATTCTCGAAAGGACTTTGGATTCTTGTTTTATTTTACGCATAAAGAAGAATCTAAATGGTAAGTTAGTTCAGATTTGCAAAGATTGTGCAACAGGATGTCCTATCTGTTTGTAAACTTTAACCTTGGCTATATGTAATAACTTTAGAACCAATGAGATATAGAGACTTCATATTTGGTATGCATACTCCATATTGTATAAAGTTTACATTAGTTTAATGTTTGAGCTTTATACAGTATTCTCCCTATTAATCACCATGAGCATGTAGAAAATTGCAAATAGAGCATATTTAGTAGTTGTATTGCAAAAAAAAAATTAACTTATTATGACAGTGTGTCAAAAATTGTAAAAAAAAAAAGTCAAAGTCCTGCTTCAAAATTATCTTACATGCCGATACCAATTGCCCATCTTTGAAACACCTTTGTTTGTTCTTAATAATTTTTTATGTTCATACAATTATGAATGTTATATATCTCAATCGTGAATGAATTTTTCTGTTAAAATTTGTCCGTTATATTCTGATTACAACAAGGAGCACACAGCATGTGTGATCAATCGGAAGGGATGCTTACTTTTCCATGGCACCTGATCTAGGGCTGGGACGATACAACTTTTTCTATTTTTTTTTTAAAGCATAACCTATAAACCTATTAGGTTCTTAATTTTCTCAGTTTCAAAAAAGGTAGATAAAACGTGGAAATACCAAAGTGGACCCAAAAAGATGACCCTGCTGGGAAAGCCTTTGAGTGGAAAAATCCCTTGAAGCAATTTTTATTTAAGACGGATGAGAAAATTATCAATCATCATTCTTATCCTGTGCATAATCATAGAGTAGAAGGCCATAAAAGCAATTAATCCATAATCTTCGAGTTGATAAAGTCACTTTGGGTTCATATATGGTTGTGCCAGATTGTATCAGTATCTCATCTTTTATTCATTAAATTTCATATCATAGCTCCAGATTAAAATTTATTTTACTTGCATTTTCAGTGTTGATGCAATGAAAAGCAAGGGCATTGCCAAGTATGCTAATGATGAATGGGTTCGACCAAATGCCAGGGTTGTGAAGGAGATTATAGATGATGAACCATATCTTTTCCTCAAATCCATACAAAATCTTAAAGAAGGAGAGGAGATTAGATATGACTATAATGATTCATCAGCTCCATGGAGAAAACAGGTTATACAACAATCCTTATTTAATACTTATAAAATGACCAATTGTCTGATGGATTGATGATTGAATGTTGATTATATAACATATGATATAGGCATGCCATATCAGATACTAGTGAAGGGCTTCATACTCAGATTTTTAATTGGCTCTGTGAGCTACTGAGCATGCAGTGACCAAAAGAGCCTATGCATTTGTTAGATGCCAGTCATCTGTCAATCTGTCTTAATCAGTATACCGGAATTGAAATTATAAACAAGCATCTGTCTATCTACAGCTGTTTTTGACTGTCCTTAATGTTGCAATCTGCTACATGTACTACTCCTACATTTTTCAGCTCACCTGAGCTTTTTTGATGAGAAAAATGTCCAACATCTGTCTTTCTGACTTTGTGTTAGTCATCTGTCATGTATCATGTGTATTGTGTATTAACTTTTCCCACTTTAGACTTCTTCTTCAGAACCACTGGGCCAATTTCAACCAAACTTGCCACAAATCATCCTTAGGAATAGGGGACTTTAATATTTTTTACACAGAAAGTGCCAAACTCTCTTTCTAGGGGAGATACATAAAAATTCATGAAAATTTGTTGACATATCTTTTAAAAATAATAAGTACAAACAAGTAGTCATCCACATGCAGTCTTGAGACTTTGGGTTTAAGTCTCATCCAAAAGAAAAAAAAACCTTGAACACTTCAACAGTCACTACAAATGGTCATGCACTTGGGGAACATCATAAACTTAAGAAAAAAAAAAGAATAAAAATTTTGTTCCCAACAACAAAGGACCAAATGATAAATTATATTAAAATGTAAGCATTCCCAAATACATCGTCGCAAACCACGGCCAAAATGTACGATCCTCTCCCATTCTGGCCGTGGTTGAACGAGGAAAGAATTCTTCGTAGCTCATTAAAATATTGACCAATGCGAGTAAAGCATAGTCGGATGATGAACTTTATCGCGACCTTTCGATGACCAATCGCAGTATACGAAATATTCCTTGTATACTGTTGATGTCAATTGTTGCGATGGAAACAAAACTTCCCACTGACTGAATATGACGTCACAATAGAGAGGCGTAAATATTCAAGATTACGACACTTTTTGTGATCAAGCAGCCACGGGTAGGAGAGAGCTCTAAGCGGACTCCGGACCGTGGCTTGAGACGATGTCCCAAATAGTGCAGAATCAACTTTTTAAAAATAATCCCCAACCCCCTCTCCCCGGATGGGTCCTCATGTAACTTGTATTAGGATACAGTTTTACATTGGAATAGTTTTTTATTCATGTGTGTAGAAAAATTTTTCAAATCCAGATTTCAGTAACTTAACCAATATGTACAGTGATGTACATAGAATAATGCAAACTTCATCAGATAGTGCAGATCTAAGTTTGTTAAAATCATGGTATTCCTAGGGCAGGAAAGGGGGAGGGGGCGGGTCCGAAGGCAAACGGAAAAATTTTTTCAAGAACGGGTCATGATACTGATACATGTACACGTATGATGTACTGTAGATCACTAAATTTTCGCGACACCTTATTTTCGCGAGATTGTCACTGACTCTTTGTAAGCGAGACATAATTTTCACGAATAGTTGTTATTCCTCTATTTAATTGTAATGAATACTTTTATACGCGAGAATAAAATTTTCGCGAACGCATTGTCTCGCGTAATTACGCGAAAATAAAAATCTCGCGTATAACATCATTTTTTTTTATATTTATGATGAGTCGTTTTATTTTTAGCATCACCTTTCATTAAATTACAGTAACACTCCACAGGCACTTGTCTCTGTAATAAATTTTTGATCTATAGTATAATAATGTTATAGTATGTACATTATTATATTATTGGTCAAAAGAACAGGTGGACTTAACACCCTATTTTGGATCTTTTTGCAACTCCTCTTACAATCTGTATATGAAGTGAATTCAAAATAAATTATGTGCTATTGAAAGAGCAACATATACTTGGTTATGTTAGGTGGAACATTTGTGCAAAAACAATGCCCTGTTGTCGTGTATCAAAATTGAAGCAATGATACTTGAGTGTCGTCTTCCGGAATTGGACATGTACCTGGAGTGTTTTTTATGTCACACAATCAATATTTATACATGTAGGAGGCGGGGCTATCGATCGGTGTCATTGTTGACATCTTTCTCTATACATCCCTCTCTCTTTCCAAAAATTCGAATACGTGTTTAGCATTTTACAGCGATGTCAATATTAAATTATTTTAAAAATGTGATGACACGCAAAATTAAAACAATTTTTAATTTGCTAAGCTATGAAAACGGCAACAAAACACGCTCAGACATGATTCAGATCGAGGTCAGGGTGAAGAATACAATGTAACTGTTTTCACGAGTACACTTGCAGGTGGACATCACGTGACGAATTGTAATATTTAACAGGTCAACTGAAGACATTTCAATGGAAGCTAGAAGTTTGTTTTGAACATTTTTTTTGTTAAATTAAGTATGAGCACACTTTTGTCGGCTCTTCTCCTTGTAATATAACATTATTTTGTCCAATATACAACAACAGTTTCTTAAGAACAGCCGACAAACATGTACTGACTCTGTATTCAGACGATGAAAAACACGTGACCCTGATTATCTAATGATATTCAAGAAATCTTCAGGCACCATCAGCTTTTGATATTTATTTAGTTTACCTCGAAAAGAGTGTTTTAAATTCACATCCGTACCATGAATACACAGTTAAGATATCAGAGGTTTATATGATGGAAAAAATAAACATTTTATGAAACTTAAATTTACGGCATTTTTCTGGCCAGTTAAGTCCACCAATTCTTTATTACTTTATTACAGAAACAAGTGCCTGTGTAACACAACTCTTAAGCAATGTGGGGGCCTGGGTATATGAGATTGCTCTTCTTTGTGTTGCCTGAGGAGCAAAGCGGCACTAAGAGATCAATTTACCCTGTGTCTGTGTGTCCGTCCATCTAGTTGTCTGTTTGTCCATCTGTCCATCTTGACATTGACATTGAACTTAACATTTTGCACATTAATTGCTTGGCTCTATGGCATATGTAATTTGCAGAGGTTACCGACCTCTTGACCCTTAGCTTTTCCATTTTGACATTCTTTACTTATAAATTGAAAGTGCTAATATACAGGATATTTTTGACATTTAAGGGTTATTCTATGCTTTTGAGCACTAAATGTCATGAAATATTTTGAAAAATACCAGCGTTAAAATTCACTTGACTTTGACCTACTTTACAAAGAATTCTTTAGATAATTTAATTTAACATAAAGATTTCAAATGAATTATTCATTTAAGGATTGGGAATCATATTTTTTTGATTGACAGACTCAGACTCAGGCCCTTATGAACTATCATGATAGATTTGTTTTTGCATGAAATACTGTATATACAAGAAGCATATAAATTGCTGACCACTTTTAGATTTAGTCACATCTTTAAAGAAGCTAAAAGCAGGCAGCACATGCATTCCTTGGAACACTCTAGTTAGCATACTTGAGACGAAGGCTCAAGTGAGCTTTTCTGATCACATTTTGTCCATAGTCTGCCCTAAGTCTAGCTGTCCATCCATTCGTCTGTCTGTCTGTAAACTGTTCATATTTTCAATTTCTTCTCAAGAACCACTAGTTCAATATTAACCAAACTTGGTACAAAGCATCCTTGAGGGATCGGAAGTTTAAATTTTTTAAAATAAAGGGCTAGGCCCCCTTCCAAAGGGGGATAATTAAGGAAAGACAAAAATAGGGTCGGATCATTAAAAAATCTTCTCAAGAACCACTGGGCCAGGAAAACTGAAACTTATGTAGAAGCAACCTGGGATAGCGTAGATTTTAAATTGTAAAAATCATGACCCCTAGGGAAGGGCAGGGCCACAATAGGAAATCTGAGTTTTACATAGAAATTTATATGAAAAATCTTTAAAAATCTTCTTCTCAAGTTGAACCAGTGGGCCAGTAAAGCTGAAATTAATATGGAAACATCCTTGGGTAGTGAAGAATCCTAATTGTCAAAATCATGACCCCCGAGGGGTAAGGCGGAGACACAATAGGAAATCCAAGTTTTACGTAGAAATACATAGTAATAATCTTTAAAAATCTTCTTCTTAAGAACCAGTAGGCAAGGATAGCTGAAACATATGTGAAATCATCATGGGGTAGTGTAGAGATTTTAAAGTGTTAAAATTATGACTTTAACAGATGTAAGAAGAGGGGAAATCTGGTAAAGAACTGCATCACAAAAGTTACTCAGGTGAGCGATGTGGCCCATGGGCCACTTGTTTTCATTTATTTCCTTGAGTCTTTTAAATAATAACCAATGCTTACTTTACAGAAAAAGTCCCACAATATGCAAAAAGAAGGTAACTTTCTGTGCATGCAAAATAGCGCATGGAGTACCTAATATTAATTCATATTTATTTTATGTTTTCATATTCAGTAGCCTTTAATGTGTTTTCTACAAATCTAATTAGCATTTGAGTTAACTTTGTCACAAAACCTTCTTTTAGAAAGTAAAAGCAATTAATAGCATGTCTATTTTCCCAGTACAACAAATTCAAAGCAAATAT
Organism: Saccostrea cuccullata; assembly: GCF_032062105.1. Lineage (NCBI taxonomy): Eukaryota > Metazoa > Mollusca > Bivalvia > Ostreida > Ostreidae > Saccostrea > Saccostrea cuccullata. Next base: position 115,184 of record NW_026920069.1, read on the forward strand.
AACATGCAAATAAGTACATGTACATGTATTAAGCATATTGTTAGGGTCCTGTTCTGCAGGCACCCTACAATGATCAGTCTGTTTGTCCATCCTTCCCTGTGTTCATCCCTCTGTCCGTCTGTCCGTCCCAAATTTCTTAATATCTTCTCTCTCTTTGGCCAAATCAGGTTCATACTTCACCCACAGAGTGTCTTTGCGTAAAGGATTTGCAGTGACATTGAACCATGTTTCTGGGTCTAAGGTTATAAGGTCATAGCAGAATTACTGGTTTTTGAAAAATCCTTGTCTGGAACATATCTTTTCTCCCCTTAGTCCAGTTTAGCTCATTTCCACTCACTGAGTGCCACAGGTCAATAGATGTGCAGTGACCTTGAACAAAGTTTATAGGTCAAGGTCAAAAATAGCCTCTCTGTTTAAAATCTTTGTTCAATGCATAATTTCTTAACATAGAACCTACGTCCTAGGACATCATGACTAGTGAATGTGTTTAGCCTGTGCTAGATCCATTAGGACGTCATAACTAATTTAATATCACTTTTCCCAACAATTTTTATAGAGCATATTTTATGTTTGTTGCTGAAAGTACTTGGGTCCTTTGAGGTGGCCACCATTTCAATGATATCTAGTTTAAATTTGTCAAGCAGTATGGTTTTCATTATGGTTTCATTTTAAATGTTCCTTATTGAAGGGTGTAAATAAATTGCAAATTCCTTTTGGCCTTTAGCTCATGACATTATATTTCTTAATCAGTATTATGCTTTGATTTACAGTAAAGTTAACATTAGAATCTGCAAAGGAGAGACGTCCAAAAGCAGTATTGGCACAGATCATTCCAATTTTAAAAAATGGAGAAGATGGGCCTGCATATCCATTCTATAGTGCATGCTTATTTGGCAGGTTTGATATATTAGTACAATTATGTAAATGAAAGCTAAATTTCAGTGTCAAAATACTAAATTGCCATTGTGATTTATCAACCAGAAACACAACATTTCACATACATGTGAAGTTATTGCATGGAATGGACATCTGCTTCATCCGAGCGTTTCAAACAAGTTTGATTCTAAGTTTTATATAATATATACAGTGAACTTGAAGGTATCTCAAACACATAGCTAGAATACCATGGAAATATTGAAATCATTTTGAAGTCCAAACTGCTAGTTACTTTTTCTTGGTCCCATCAAGTTCCAGAGAACATGTTTGACTGCATATTTGTTTTTCACACAAATTTTTATTCTCTTATTTATACATTTTTTTGCAGTCACTAATATTTACTGCTTTTTGTAGCTCAAAAAAGTGCCACATCATTATTAAAACCCCAGATGTGCGAAAAAGGGAATGTGTTTTGGAAGTAAAAAATGATGGGCAGGTAATGTCAAATATTATGTCATGTATGGATTAAAACTGCATTTTCTTTGAAGTGTAGGTGTAATAATGTATGAAAAAACAAGTGCACTTATGGGCCCCAGCAAACTATGAACAAATAAAGAATCAAAAACAAAAATTTGCAGGTCAAATCATTAATTGATATCTAAAACATACGATTCAACAAATTTTACCACTGAAATTCATGAACATATCAAGAGCAAAGCCATACAATGCAAGTAGGGGGCAGACACAGTTGACATATGTTATTTTCTATAGTAAATCAAAAAACAAATGGTCTTTCAATTAAAGCTGTATTTTCTACGGCCTAATGTTATGCACACTTGTTGAAATGACAGAAGACATTTAATGTAATAAAATTTGGGTGAAAGTAGGACATTTGCACAAAATTTGGGAAATTTGGCCGTCAATGATTCACCATCAAATAGTTCAAGTGTCAATTTTAAATGTCTCCTCCCCTTAATTTAAATAAACAAAACTCGAAGTAGGTTTGGTTCAATTTACCTATAGGCAATTAAATATATTCAATTGTTTCAAATCCATGCTGATTTAGGTGATGCTTTGAAAGTGCTTTTTAATTAGAAATATCCACTAATGTGTAACTTTTACCAAAAGAGATCGTTTTGGTGAAATATTCTAGAGTAAAATGGCACAGAAAAAGGACAATTAAAGCTATATATGCCGCATTAGTGTTTTATTTTAAAAGTAATAAATATATGTGGTGTCTCATCAAGTTATATAAGTTATATACTTTCTGCAAATAAGACAATTCCACTCCATCACTTTTAAAAGTTATGAAACATTATTTGGTAAAAATTATTTTCTCTCCGTGTCGGATAAAAAACTGCCTCTTATTGAAATATTCATGATCACATGGTCTCGCAAGTTTACAGCCAACAATGGTCCAATGTTGTGAATGAACCGAAAAGCATGATGGTCTACTACGTTTTACTACAGACACGTGAGTTAGGGATTGTCAATACGTGAGAGCACCTCAGAGTTGGTTGCTTTTTGTATCGAGGAATAATCACGTGCAATTGTCTTTTCAATGGACATTTTCGGTTGGGTGAACTTCTACAGATGTCAGCGACTATGGATAAGGAAGTGTGGAAACCATGTTGTGCCAAAATGAAATAACTAATACAAACAAATGATATAATTTGATCAATCAAAATGGTTATTAGATACATTCGATTCTGCATTTCTTAATGGTTCAAAACAACAAAAAGTATTCCACAGAATATCATGTATAAATCTGCACAATACATGTATACCGAATGCCAAAACCAGAATACAACTAAATAATATAATTATATTCTTTACATATGAACCACAGTATTTTTGACCCCTTGAAAATAATATAAAAAATCTTGCAAGTAGGTTATCAGCATTGGCTCGGGCTAATTCGAAAGTGAAATTTGGAGTTTGGCAGTAAATTGTACTGAATGAATAAAATTTAGTAGTGAAAGATATTGGAACCTATTTTACTTGTCAGGTTTCTTCGAGCTAGTCGATTTTTATTCTAACTGTTCTATCCCCCACCCACTTTAAAAAACCATGCTACCTACCTGAATTAATTTTTCTTAATGGTGTTCATCGAAATGCTTGGTTGTGCCCTCAAACTGGAATAGTTTTTAGGGGCCTGGAATTCCTTGACCAGTTTTATTTTATTAGCCCAACTATATTTCTAAGAAGGCAAGATGTATGGTATGTAAGTTTCATCTACATATGTTATGTAGTTCATATTAAAAAAAACCATAAGGGATAATTGACGATATCCCATTCAGGGTGTAAAAATAGCAGTTTAAATTACTTTCCATACATTGTACTTGACGTAAAAGACTTTTTGCGCATAATGCGCACCATACTGAAGATCTGTAAATGTTCACCCAACCAAAAATGTCCACTAGCAGTACAACACGGGGAAACTGTAAGCAAACGGACCTGTACAATGGAGTGGGGAAAACTTTAATTTTCTTCATTGTTAATCATTTGTATGCAAATATGAGCATGGGATTAGTAGATAATAATGTACATAATGCATCAAGTCTTTCTGAGAGCGATTTAAAAAACTAGCCTTTTTGAAAAACACATGTAGTATTTTATGTAGTAACCCATAAATGCATTAAATGCAACTCATTGAGCTGATTGGTCTATTTGTGTCCCTCACTGAACAGACGTCACAAAAAATATTTTCCTCGACCTGATGATTCTCGCGATGCTTTTCCCGCGCACATGCGCAGATCCAGGATAAACGTCAGTCCTTTATAAATATGCATGAGAATATCGTGTTCTTTTCCCGACCAGTACTTTGTTAATACCGAATAAAATTTCGTCGAATATTTGCAAGAATGCTTCATTTTTGGTAGCTTATAATACTCCAGAAATTTTTGTTTGTTTTCAGCTGTGCAAAAATACTGTTTAACACGGCATACATATCTTTAAGTGTTGCTTAAGTGCACTTGTCCTTTGAATTTACTATGTTCAAGTATTAAAATTTTGTTGGTTTTGAGTTTCAGTTTGATGGCTTTACTTGCTTTTTGATTTTATAATGTAACCAAAATCATATAAAATTATAACTCTGCAAGTATACATACATATATGCATGAAATTTTTGAATTGCTACTTGAGGATATATAAGGCAATTCAAGTTTGATTGTATACTGAATTTTATTGGGACTATTAGAATCAATGTTCAAGCCTTATATTATTTTTGAATTTAACAGATAATTTTGTCAAAGAAATCCAAGGAAAGGTGTAACAGCTTCTTTCAACTGCAACTAAAGGACAGGAGTGTTTTTCATGTTGGAAAACGATCTTTTCGGGTTGAGATTGTGAAATCAAAGTAAGCTGGATTTTTAAAAAAAAATTTCAAAGGTTTTGTAGGCATAGTTAATTGTAGTTTTAAGTTCAGAATAACAAGTAGCATATTTTATTTCACCTTTGGATTTTGGAGTATGCTAATTAGAATATATCTGTGGTAATAAAGTAAATAGTTTCTTATTTTCTTACTGTAAATGCAATATATTATTAACTTGAACAATACATTTATTGGAAATTCATTTCTCAACAACTAGACATAAAATTGATTTTGTACATTGCTGAAATTTATTTCTTATAATTATATACTAGTATTTAGGGATGAAGTTGTTTTAAGTGGTAGCTAGCTGCTTTCCACCAATTGTGCTAAATTAATAAAAGATGGCAAAATTTAATACATTCTTAATATCTCCTCATTCTCCTGTTTTTGAATGAGTTCCAATAATGTTAAGGATGATGCTACTACAAATTTTGAAGAAATGCCAGAACAAACAATATCGACGATAAAAAAGAGATTTTCCTCATATGGTATTATAGCTCTTCTGATCCAATTTAGGCTCAAAGAGCTGATGTTATGGTCATTTATGGGTGTACGTAAACTTTTTAGCTCACTTGAGCCAAAGACTTAAGTAAACTTTTCTGATCACATTTTGTCTGGTGTCTGTCTGTCCGTCTAACTGTAAACTTTTCAAATTTTTGACTTCTTCTCAAGGGCCATCTTCAACTAAACTTGCAACAAAGTGTCCTTTGGTGAAGGGGATCGAATAAAGAGCCACATCCTCTAAAGTGAAATCTTTTAAAAATTTTCTTCTCAAGAACTACAGGGCCAGGGAAGATGAAACTTATGTGGAAATATACTCAGGTAGTGTAGACTAAGATATGTTAAATCATGACCCCTGGGGTATGTTGGGGCCACATTGGGGATCAAAGGGGGATAAATAGGCAAATAAAACCAAAAATACTGGTTGCTAAAAAATTCTTCTCAAGAAATCCTGGACAGATAAAGAGATTTCACCAAACTGTCACAAAAGAGGCATTGCAGGCAAAAAAAGAACTATATGCTGTGTATGCATTTTTTGCCCTAATGTAATTTTTTTAATTTGCTATAATAAGAAACACTATGAGAAATAAAAATTAACAAAAAATATTATAGTTTCAAAGGATGTTATTGGCATTTTTTGTGTCTAAAAGACATAATAAAATATTCAAATTACATGTAAATGTATTTTTATATAGAAAAAATTGACATAATTCTTTCAATTTTTAGCTCACCTGAGCTGAAAACTCGTGTGAGCTTTACTGATCACATTTTGTCTGTCGTCGATCTGTCCGTTTGTCTGTTTATACTTTTTACATTTTCGACTCCTTCTCAAGAACCATTATGCCAATTTTAACTAAACTTGCCACAAAGCATCCTTGGGTGAAGAGGATCCAAAATTGTCCAAATTGAGGGCCACAGCCCTCATTCAAGCGGAGATTATTAAGAAAGAGTGAAAAATTGGTGGTATGTTTTAAAATCATCTCAAGAACCACTGTGCAAGGAAACATGAAACTTATGTGGAAACATCCTTAGGTAGTGTAGATTCAAGTGCGTTCAAATCATGACCCACGGGGGTAGGGCTGGGTCACATGGGACGATCAAAGTTTAACATAGGAATATATAGGAAAACTCTCTAAAAATCTTCTTCTCAAGAACAGTAAAGCTGTGATAAGTCATTTATTTGGAAGCATCCTCAGATACTTTAGATTTAAATTTGTTAAAATTATGACCCCTGTCAGTAGGGGCCACAATTCAATGCACTCAATCCACAATTTGAAAATAATCTATGACATGTATTTGTAAATTAAGATTAACCTTATTTTCAAAAAGTTAAAATTAAGAGATTTTAAACCCACCAAAAATTGTGTATGATCACAAGAACTGGTTTTGTGGTTAATTAACTAAGGTTGTGATATCGACATCAAAATAGCCGAATCAGCCCTGCAGGGCTGATACGGCAATTGTGACATTATCACATATGCAAAAAACCTGTATTGATTACTTAGTGTGTGATAAAACATGATTATATTTCTCCATAAAAGTATGATTTTGGGGAAAAGTATTGGTCATTACATAACATAGTCCTTTTAAAAAAGTCTAGTTATAGATGCATTTCTTTATTATTCAAGAAACCAAATCAAAGAAACCTTGGAAAATTTACACATTGTGGATTCTGACGAGGAATTTACAGATATTGATGATGATGATGATGATGATGATGATGATGATGGTGATGATGATGATGATGATGATGATGATGAAGATGATGATGGTGAAGATGATGATGATGATGAAGATAGTGAAGACAGAGAGTATGATGATAATGGTGACAAAGAAGCTATGCCAATCTCATTGGATTGTAATAACAGATCTGTGGATGGATCAGGCACTTTTTCTGAGGAGGAAATCACAAAAGAAGAATATAATGATGTTGAGATCACTGACGAAGATAATGAAGACAGAGAGTATGTTGATAATGGAGACAAAGAAGCTATGCCAGAAAATGGTGACAAAGAAGCTATGCCAGTCTCATTTGATTGTAATGACAGATCTGTGGATGGATCAGTCACTTTTTCTGAGGAGGAAATCACAAAAGAAGAAAATGATGATGTTGAGATCACTGACGAAGATAATGAAGACAGAGAGTATGTTGATAATGGAGACAAAGAAGCTATGCCAGAAAATGGTGACAAAGAAGCTATGCCAGTCTCATTGGATTGTAATAACAGATCTGTGGATGGATCAGTAACTTTTTCTGAGGAGGAAATCACAAAAGAAGAATATAATGATGTTGAGATCACTGACGAAGATAATGAAGACAGAGAGTATGTTGATAATGGAGACAAAGAAGCTATGCCAGAAAATGGTGACAAAGAAGCTATGCCAGTCTCATTGGATTGTAATAACAGATCTGTGGATGGATCAGTCACTTTTTCTGAGGAGGAAATCACAAAAGAAAAAAATGATGATGTTGAGATCACTGAAAAAGATAGTGAAGACAGAGAGTATGTTGATAATGGAGACAAAGAAGCTATGCTAGAAAATGGTGACAAAAAAGCTATGCCAGAAAAAGGTGACAAAGAAGCTATGCCAGAAAATGGTGACAAAGAAGCTATGCCAATCTCATTGGATCGTAATAACAGATCTGTGGATGGATTAGTCACTTTTTCTGAAGATGAAATCACAAAAGAAGACAATGTTGAGATCACTGATGAAGATAGTGAAGACAGAGAGTATGTTGATAATGGTTACAAAGAAGCTATGCCAATCTCATTGGATCGTAATAACAGATCTGTGGATGGACCAGTCACTTTTTCTGAGGAGGAAATCACAAAAGAAAAAAATGATGATGTTGAGATCACTGAAAAAGAAAGTGAAGACAGAGTGTATGATGATAATGGTGACAAAGAAGCTATGCCAGAAAAAGGTGACAAAGAAGCTATGCCAGAAAATGGTGACAAAGAAGCTATGCCAATCTCATTGGATTGTACTAACAGATCTGTGGATGGATCAGTGACTCTTTCTGAGGAGGAAATCACAAAAGAAGAAAATGATGATGTTGAGATCACTGACGAAGATAGTGAAGACAGAGAGTTTGATGATAATGGTGACAAAGAAGCTATGCCAATCTCATTGGATTGTACTAACAGATCTGTGGATGGATCAGTAACTTTTTCTGAGGAGGAAATCACAAAAGAAGAAAGAGATGATGTTAAGATCACTGAAAAAGATAGTGAAGACAGAGAGTTTGATGATAATGGTTACAAAGAAGCTATGCCAATCTCATTGGATCGTAATAACAGATCTGTGGATGGATTAGTCACTTTTTCTGAAGATGAAATCACAAAAGAAGACAATGTTGAGATCACTGATGAAGATAGTGAAGACAGAGAGTATGTTGATAATGGTTACAAAGAAGCTATGCCAATCTCATTGGATTGTAATAACAGATCTGTGGATGGATCAGTCACTTTTTCTGAGGAGGAAATCGCAAAAGAAGAAAATGATGATGTTGAGATCACTGAAAAAGATGGTGAAGACAGAGAGTTTGATGATAATGGTTACAAAGAAGCTATGCCAATCTCATTGGATCGTAATAACAGATCTGTGGATGGATTAGTCACTTTTTCTGAAGATGAAATCACAAAAGAAGACAATGTTGAGATCACTGATGAAGATAGTGAAGACAGAGAGTATGTTGATAATGGTTACAAAGAAGCTATGCCAATCTCATTGGATTGTAATAACAGATCTGTGGATGGATCAGTCACTTTTTCTGAGGAGGAAATCGCAAAAGAAGAAAATGATGATGTTGAGATCACTGAAAAAGATGGTGAAGACAGAGAGTATGTTGATAATGGTTACAAAGAAGCTATGCCAATCTCATTGGATTGTAATGACAGATCTGTGGATGGATTAGTCACCTTTATGAGTGATTCATCAATGCATCAAAGCAAAGAATCAGCATCATGGGTGGGAATGGAATCAATTTCTACTGTTGAGACTGGCCATTTTGCACACATAGACCACACCTATCCAAATTTTAATAGTCCTACTGCATTGATATCAAGTGATAAATTTGCACCAATATCAGAAGGGACTGATACTTCAACATCCAAATATCAAGGTACCCTGTCAACACTTGCAATAAACTCCTCGTTGGATTGTACTGTCACATTTGTAGCCACTGAAGATGGAACTTTGAAATCTTGCAAAGATGTATCTCCAACTGAGAGTTGTCAATTTACATTGATCGATCAGAAGTCTTCAACCTCTGTTATGACAAGCTCACCTCAATCCCTAAGCACATTTCCAACCTTGAGTTGCTCAATGCCTGGTTATACAGAATCCAATGCTATGGTTTTTGACGGGGTTTGTTGTTCAGAAAACCAGGACCCTTGCACTTTTGCTTCCATGGATTTCAACACTACAACAACTTTTACAAATTTTTCGTCACTGTGTCAGGGAACAAAATCTTCATCATTTGAATTGGCATCAAATAAGGCACATCATTACACAACAGATTCCACCTCTCTAGCTTCCATGGTATTAATTCCAGCACCATTTCAAAATGTTTCATCAATATGCCACCAACCTGAAGTATTGGTTTCTGGTATTAATTCAAAATTGACATCAACTAATTCTGACTGGCTGACATCTTTAGGAAAAGAGCCATTGACATCTGGATGTTGTAATCATCATACTTTGACAGGACAAGGTAATTAAATTGAAATTAAAATTATTAAGAATTTTTTTATTTTTTCCTTGAAATTAACATAATTATTAAAGATGTAATGCTGTATTAAAGAAGGATCGACTTATGACATTCACTTCAGAAACCCTGGAGCAGACATTAGATGAGAATATCGATGATAATGATGATTATAACAAAAATTTCACATCATCAGTAGTTATGCAACATTCAGCATGCGTTGGACCAGAATCTGAAGTCTATGTAAGGATTTTTTGAAAATATTGAAAGTATTTTTTCTATCTTCATTTTAAATTGCGTTTAATCAAAATATTAAATTCTGAATGCATTGAGAAGACTACAGTACATGTACATAATTTGGTGTATTCAAAATTTAGCACAATCAATGGAAATGAAGTTGTTGGCCTAATCATAAATTGTTCATGCCGTATATTCTATTTATAAATGAATTGTTAGTGGTAGTTATGAATTAGGGCATCCTCATCTACGTAAATAAGCTGCTAAAATATGAAGCCCACTATTTTAAGTTCACATACAGTATTTTTATTGGAATATTTAATCCAAAGTTTCCCTGTAAAACTTTTATATATATATAAAAGATAAAGCATTTTCTCTTTATAAATGTTAATTACTATTTTTAATTTTTTTCCCTATAAATTGTAGCAAACTTTAGACTATGTCTTATGTCCAGAAACTGGGAAATTCCTTAAACCATCAGGACATGAGCAATATTGGACGAAGGTAATACTTTATCTAAAAATTCTTTATATTCATATTGAGAATCTTACATGTTTATTACATGTTTGACTTTGTTTTGCTCTGGATTAGAATTTAATTGATACATTTTAGTCTATACTCATTTGCATTAGATTAAAAATCAATGAATGAAAGGGTAATGATTTTAAAGCTGCATTATAAAACAATGATGGAAATGTTGAATGACATCGAAATGAAATTCTGAAACATATTGTTTTTATTTTTATGAATTATACCAATCATTATGCCCCCCTTCGAAGAAGGGAGGGCTTATTGCTTTGCTACTGTCTATCAGTTGGTTTGTTGGTCCACTTAGCTTCCGTTAATTTTTTTAACAATTGTTGCACATACTAAACATCTGATACATATCTAGGCCAAATTCTTTTTTTTGGTACGATCGCACAATTTTTGACAGAGTTATGCTCCTTGAACTTTGAAAAAAATCCAATTAATTGCAGTTTCTGTCCATTTTCTTTGCAGATATTGCACACACTGAAATGAAATTTAGTTAACAGATTTAACAGATAAATATGTAGGTCAAGTTTACTATGGGTACGATCACCCCATTTTTGACAGATTTTGACTTATGTCCTTTTGGACATAGAAAAATTCCAATTTTGGGGGAGGGGGGCATAAGTGTTTTATAAACTTCTCTTGTTATATTTTAGGTTATTGTAGGTTATTTGTATCCTAAAATATATATTGGAAACATATATAAAACAATATGTGTTTGTGAAACACTTTGCGCCCGGTGGCACCAAAATTCATAAAAGCTATTTTTAGCATACTAGCTTAGGTAACATTCAAGGTCACAAGGTCATTGACCTTGGTGTCATTTGAAAGAACTTGATTAGTGGAGTATGCACATCAAATATCTTTTATGGTTCAAAAGTTATTGCGAAGGTTCGAAAAATCAATTTTTAGCACGTGGGTCACAGTCAAGTCACCAGATAATTGACCTTGATGTCATTTGAAAGAACTTTATTAGTGTAGTTAGCATACTTAATATGGAGTCTCTATCTTTTGTAGTTCAAAAGTTATGGCGAAGGTTATAATTTGCAGACAGAAAAGCTATTTTTAGCATATAGGTCACAGTCAAGGTCACAAGGTCATTTGAATTGGTGTCATTTGAAAGCACCTTATTAGTAAAGTATGGATACGAAATATTCAGCTGCTACCTTTCATTGTTCTAAAATTATGGTTAAAGTTTGCAGACAAACAAGCAAACAAACAGACAGACAGGACAAAAATAATATACACCTTGGACCTATCAATCCAAGCGCATAACAAATAAAAAAGTCTTTTTAAAAAATTTATTCTTTTCATTTCAGGAGGAATCAGCCAACTTTACTTCTGATGATGATTCAGGTATGTTCTATGTATAGATCTGTGCCAATTTTAACGAAAAAATATTGTCATAGACATAAATGTAGATTTTATGACCAAATTTACTAGTGCATTGATAAAGTTTAATTAAATGTCGTATCTATGTGTACGTTTTCAGTAAAAGATGTAGAAATTTAATCATAGCAACAGAAGCATGTGTAACGTTCTTTTATTTGTATCTATATAGAGCACTTGCAAGGTGAATAATAAAAGGAGACGAAGAAATAATTAGATGGCATAATTAATCAATTAAATGATTAATTAATTGAATCAATAATAAGAGGATTTTTAGCTAACGTCGATGAAGTCGAGATGAGCTTATAATGCTTTACCCCTGGCGTTGGCGTCCCAGGTTTAAGTTTTAGGAGCAAGTCCATTCCCAAGTAACTATAAGCCCTACCTAAACCAAACTTGCATGGATGATGCATCTAGGGATGTACACCACCAGATTTGGTTCGGATGCTGGATCTGACCTACATTTTCTAGATGAGTGACCATGTTAAAGTTTTTGGAGCAGGTCCATTCCCAAGTAATTATAAGCCCTACCTAAACCAAACTTGCATGGATGATGCATCTAGGGATGTACACTACCAGACTTGGTTCGGATGCTGGATCTGACTTACATTTTCTTGAATAGTGACCATGTTAAAGTTTTTGGTCTATTTCCAAGGAACTATAAGTCCTACCTGGACCAAACTTGCATGGATGATGCATCTAGGAATGGACACTACAAGGCTTGCTTCTGATGCTGGATCTGACCTACATTTTCATTCCCAAGTAACTATAAGCCCCACCTGAACCAAACTTGCATTGATGATGTATCTCTAACAGAGTAGATTCGGATGCTTGATCTGACCTACATTTTCATTCCCAAGTAACTATAAGCTCTATTTGGACCCAACTTGCTGGATGATGCATCTAGGATGGACCCTACTGGACTTGCTTGGGATGCTGTATCTGATCTACATTTTCATTCCCAAATAACTATAAGCCTGTACCTGAACCAAACTTGCATAGATGATGTATCTAGGTATGAACACTATTAGATTAAGTTCAGACTGGATCTGATCTACATTTTCATTCCCAAGTAATTCTAAGCCCTTTTTGGACCAAATTTGCATGGATGATGCATCTAGGGATGGACATTACCAGACTTGCTTCGGATGCTGGATTTGACATTTTTTCATTCCCAAGTAACTATAAGCATTAGGTAAACCAAACTTGCTTGGATGATGTATCTAGGAATGGACACTACCAGACTAGCTTCGGATGCTGGATCTGACCTACATTTTCTTTCCCAAGTAACTATAAGCCCTAGCTTAACCAAACTTGCATGGATGATGCATCTAAGGATGGACACTATCAGACTTGCTTGGGAAGCTAGATCTGACCTATGTTTTCCATACAAGAGCCCAGGTTAAAGTTTTGGGAACAGATCAATCCAAATGGAATGAACTTAAAGTCCTTGATATCTGCAGTATTAACAGTTATGAATATTTGTTTCCACTATAGTACATGTTTTTCACTCTACATGCATAGAAATGTGTATATGTCGTGAAAGGGGTTAAACACAACTTACAAGAATATTGTTGTTGGGATGAATACTAAATATTAAGAAAATAAAATGTGAGATTTTCATTACTTAAACTGATAACATTTGTTGAGGTGAGCTTCGTAATCTTTGATTACCCTATGTTTTAAAACAGATTTTGCCATTGATTGAAACAGTCAATACCAATTTTTAGCTCTAATCGTCAGAGAGCAGAAAAGCTTAAGCTTACGCCATTGTAATGTGCCCATCTGTCTATCTAGCTGTCCATCTGTCTGTAAACAATATTTCAAAAGGCTACTCCTCCTACGGTTTTAGTCTGATTTCAATGTAACCTGGCACAAAAGTAAACTACACTAAGATACATAAACTGGTGCATTGGTTTTTGATTTCAATGAGCTGTGTTGCCATAGTTACTAAAAAATAGAAATTGTTGAGAATTTCCTTAAAAACACTACTACTCCTACAGTTTTGGTTTGACTTGGCACACAAGACGACTACACTAAGATACATAAACTAGTGCATCGTTGTTTGATTTCTATGAGCCGTGTTGCCATAGTTACTAAAAGTAGAATTTTTTTAGAAATTCCTTTAAAACATTACCCCTCCTACAATTTTGGTCTGCTTTCAATAAAATTTGGCACACAAGTAGACTACACTAAGATGCATAATTCTAGTTATTGCTGCCTTTGCAAAGTTTCAAATCCAAGTGCTAATTTTTTTTGTTACACACACAGACCAGTAGAGCTACAGTCTCATCAGAGACTTCTGGTTAAAAAAATAATTTGCTTTCTATTTATTTGTGTGCTCATTTTTTTTTTAAACTTCTTTATAAATGTTGTGGTGGACACTTCCCATACCAAAAAAAGGTACAGATTAGGCATGCCTATTCTTGATAAATATAGGCACAAAAAAGGTATACCTAAAGTATACAAGTTTGGAACCACTTCTTCAAGTATAGGTAGCAAATTGGTACAAAAAAGGCATACTAAAGGTATACTTTTCAATGATTTATTTTTTTCTATTTCACATATAGGTACATTTTAGGCACACATAAAACATTCGATTGAGCAGTGAGGCATACCTAAAGTATGCCTATACATAGTATGGCATATAATTCTAACAGTCAGATAGGTACATTTTAGGTATACCTAAAAGGTGCCTACATATCAATCTATTAGGTACCTTCAAGGCTGTGCCAAAAGTATGCCAGAGGTATACCAAAAGTATACCTACAAGGTACCTATATTGTACCAAAATCATTAATAGGCACATTTTAGGTACTAAAAAAGCACAATATTGGCACATCATCTAACTATACCAGTAGGTACATTCCAGGCATACCTAAAAAGTGCCTACATATCAATCTATTAGGTACCTTCAAAGCTGTGCCAAAAGTATGCCAGAGGTATACCAAAAGTATACCTACAAGGTACCTATATTGTACCAAAATCATTAATAGGCACATTTTAGGTACTAAAAAAGCACAATATTGGCACACCATCTAACTAGACCAGTAGGTACATTCCAGGCATACCTAAAAAGTGCCCACATATCAATCTATTAGGTACCTTCAAGGCTGTGCCAAAAGTATGCCAGAGGTATACCAAAAGTATACCTACAAGGTACCTATATTGTACCAAAATCATTAATAGGCACATTTTAGGTACTAAAAAAGCACAATATTGGCACACCGCATAACTAAACAAAAAGGTACATTTTAGGCATATCAAAAAATGGGCTTTTGTCGACAAATCAACCACAAAACCCTGGAGTTAAAAATTTCTTTCTCCAACAAAAATTTTTAAATTTTTGGCCTAACATGAAAAATACATACTTATCATTCCTTGTGAATGGGGCAGGACTATATTAAGGAAGAATTTAACAATTATTATCAGGTTCAAGTAAAAACAAGTAAAAATTTATTATATGATGCTACATGAAAATATATATGAAAAATAACTATTTTAAATCCTCTCTAAAAACGGAATCTATATATGACAAATCTCCTATATTTAAAAAAAAATTAATATTGTTACCTTTAACAAAATAATGATATTTGTAATATCATTCTTTGCAAGAAAAAAATAAACACACCTTTTCAGCATATACAAAACATAATTAATGCAATGTAAATACACAAAGACACCGTAAAGGTATTGAAAGTATACTCCATTTCATGTCCTTTTTTTGGGGACACATTATTCACTTGCTGCATGTGCAATTCATGTAATCTTCATTACTTTCATAGAGTTTTTACCCTATTGGCACCACAGAATTTTCTGCACAGTAATAGACCTTTTACCAGGGTAAATACTCATTTCTGTACATTTGCGATTTTCATCTGGACTCCTTATAAAAATTGATCCTCCATTGAATGTACCACGCAATTCCTTCTTTCATGCCATTCCCTTCAATTCTGAAAAAGTTGTTGCTCTTGAGTCTTCACTTTGAAATTATTTTCAAAAATATTAAATCCAATGTGTGAATCTATAGGGGAGGGGTCCAGGGAGTCTGGAACTTCCTTCCTACTTGCATTATGTATATATTATGTAATTAAATGTATATATATATATACTTAATCAATTAAAAGTGATTTGGACACTCCCCCCCCCCCCTTACCCTGTTACGATCTGCATCTGAAATTCCTAAAATTTACAATGGAGTTTGAAAAGTGGTGATTAATTTTACTATATTACTATATTTATATTTTTTTTCAAAATCAGATTAGATTTCATACTTACTGACAGAGTTAAAGTCTTTATGCATTTCCCCCAAGTTTACAATGACTACAGGGGACAAGAATTTTGCTGAAAAAGAAAGTTTGTTCATGAAATTATCTGACATTATTATTAACAAAGTTTACACTAATTTGTATACATAATATTTTTTAAATATAATACTGAAACATTGTCACTCTTAAATAAATTATGTGTGTCATACCCCCCCCCCCCCTTTCATTTTCCCTGGCATGAGCCAAGTGGAGAGATGGGGTTTAAATGATTTTATGTAAACTTATAACATAAATTCAAATCAGTTAATTTTGTTATACTATGTTTTATAAATGCTGTAATTTTGATACTTTAAATTAAAACTATTACATGTAAGAACCCCCCCCCCCCTTTTTTTTAAATAGTGCCTTTACTTTATATTTCAAATTTCATATGCCAATGATTAAATTTTCACACTGATCATTTGAATTTCTGTTTGTTATCGCCATGCTCATGCAGAGGCTACTGTACATAACCTGTTCCCGCGATATTGACACGTTAATTACTGGTATTATTTTTTTTTTAAAAGACTCTGAAACTGTGAAACACTTTTTATGTCTTGTTACACATCAGGTTAAACAAAATAATTATTATTTATATGTCTTCTATTCATGTGTAGGCTGTAGCACTGGCTACACGGCCATCTTGAATCAAAACAAACAAAAAATCTACGGTACAATTACCTAGAACTTCGTAAAATTTACACTTGATATTCACATTCTAATGCATTCTTTACGTGCACAAATACACTAACAACAAGCAGCATGAAAATTTACACTGAAATAAAGACTTACCGAACTATATTTCTCCGATTTCTTTTTTAGGCTTTCATCTCGGCAAATTTTCAAAACGTCTCAGAAATGTCCGCGCTCTCCACTGACCAATCGTAGACTTCGCTGGAGTCACGTGATTTTATTAAAATTTATTAAATTATTCATAAAATATTTCGTGTAAACAATTTATAATTATAACAATGAACATTTAACAATTATTTAATGAAGCCCCAACTTAAACTGAAAGCCGATTGCGAAGAAATCCTTGAAATTTAGCGTGGCTATTTTGGGCAAACAATTGAACCGCCATCTTGACCGCCATTACTATTTTGTGTTTGTTTACATAACAAATCACCCTCAAATTGATTAGGCCCCCTATTTTTTTTAATTATTCATAATTTTCTTTCATGTTAGATTTCAACTATAAAATCTTAATTAATGTAACTAACACCAGAGAGTGATACAAACATCGAAATACATGTATGTAAATTATTACAGTATACAATCCATAAATGCCTAGTATGTGAACATGGTGAATAATTATAAATGATAAGCACCTGTATTTTGTGCATCTTGGGGGCTATTATTTGTATGAAAATTCTGTAAATGTGCACTTTTTTTTACTGCTACAGCCTAACTACCGGCAGAGACCTATATACTACCAGTATATAGGTCCCTGCTACCGTTAAAAGTTAAAGCATCTCTATTTATTTCATTCTGTAATTTATTCTTCTGTATTTTACCCATTCATGTTGAGCTGAAAAATCTAATGAAATCACCGTTTTGTCATGTTTGTGGTTTGTGGAGAACTACATGTGATACACTAACAATTTCTGCAGGGTGAAGGTCATCCGGTATTAACACCGAATACTGAGGAAATCGACATCGTTTTGCATTCAAAGATAAACAAAGTCCATTTCAAAATACACCAGTAACTGGTCTAATGGATATAAATTCTCACCCTATAAAATTAATCTAAACATCCCAAACATTTTTGTAGTTACAAAATGTACGAGAGAGAGAGAGAGAGAGAGAGAGAGAGAGAGATAGAGATGCAGTGATCGCGTAATGGGACCTCTACTGGACATAGAGATGTGTATATAAATTTTATTAATGATAATTTATCATAAAAAGTTGTATCTGTTACAACTAGAGGGGTTTGCTAGCAAACATGGTTTTGAAAAAAAAATGTATTTAGTTTTTAAAACGTTTTATATCTTAATAGTTTATCAGTTTATTCACATAGTTAAAACATTCATTTATCATTAAATTATTTAAGAGCAAAAGAAATTATAGAATTATACTGCAAGAATAATACAGAGAAGCATCGTAACTAAGCAGATTTGGCTGTTGGTTACATGACTTTGTGTCCACTTCACTAGGTGCATGGACTAAACCTGATCTCTCTGTGGATTACCTGTGTATTGTATGCGTTCAAGCGGAAAGTGATTTCCTGTCTCTAATTGACATATTTCACAGTATTGCAGAATTAGTTTTATAAATGCAAAAACTTGATAAAATGACATGTAAAAAAAAAAATAATAATAATTTAGCAAGTGCGTGTGTAGTGGGGGGGGGGGGGGTGTTAAAGGTCAATATAATTGTATAGTGTTTATAAGACAATCCCCTATGTCTTAGAGAATGTTAATCAAAGTTACTAAGAACTGACACTCTTTAAGACAAACTAGTGCATATTTTAAGAACAGAAATGGATATTTACCTTTTATTTTCTGTAAGAAGATTAATTGAACTAGAGCCGAGCTCGTTGCAAAGCAACGAGTAGGTCTTCCGTTGGAGCTGTGGACAGGAAGTGCCGACCTTTGGTCAAGGTCACTTTACTGTCTTATAAGAACAACTTCTATTCTCAGGATGAGCCTCTTGTGAATCTTAATTACAAAGTTATGCTTGAACATTTTTTCTTTCTGTCAGTGACCTTGATTTGCCTTCATCAAGGTCATGAAACAACTTCTATTTATAAAAAAATCTATGTTTCAAGTACAGCTTCCAATGATTTTAACTTATTAATTCGTAGCGTGGAAAAGAAAATATTTTTTCTGTCAGTGACCCTGATCTCTACGGAATAACCTTGGATCTGTGTCAAGACAAACCCGCAATCTCAAACAACTTTTAGTGATTAGAAATTCATAAGTCTGACAGGAATTTTACAATTTTATCCGTCAGTGACCCTGAATTTGATAAAATGGCATTATTTTTTAGTCATCTGAAACCGCAGGACCATGAGCAATCTGTATTCTGTATCAAGTCTGAACTTAAAAAAGAAAAGGCTAGATTGAATTTATACTATTTTCTGAGTCAAAATAATACAAAACCTTTTTGTCACAAAAAATCTCTGTATCAAGTATGAGCTTTCAGATATTCTCGATTATATATATAAATAGCTCGTACAAAACATTAACTCTTTCTCTAGTGACCTTGAATTTGCCATAATATTCCCTTGAACCAATGCCATGACACACCTTAGAATCATTGGAAATATTTGTATCGAGTAGTATGAGCTCCAAGATTCTACATAAATTTAAAGCCTGGCCTTCTGGGAAAACCTTGAGAGGCAGAAGGACAGCTGGACAGTGAAACAGAAAATGTTATTCCTAACCCATCCACCCCAACCCCACCCCCAAAATACACAATCACTTTGTTTGCGGGGGTACAACTTCCTATGTTTAATTTTGAATACCTATTCCAGTCATGATTTGAAAAACAGTAATCTTTATTACATGTATTTCAGGAAGCTTTCATAAGTATGGTTTCTCATTTTTGCCCAGAAGTTCGAGAAAATAATATTTTAAAAGACCCCCTCCTATTTTTGCTAATCGTTTTTCTACATTATCTTCATTTTATACCCCCCCCCCAAGGTCGCTGATCATGTTCAAAAACACGTTGCCTAACCGAAACCACATCGGTTTATACACGCCGTTCAATTTATTTACATTTTTTCCGTGAAGGAGGAAGCGCAGGGATAAAAGATTAAAAAAAAATTCTGGATGTTCAACAGCACCATGCATGGACTTCATCTTAGTACTACATATTGTGCTTGAAGTTGAATAAAATCTATAAATAAATTTAATTGAAATAGGAAACGGAGATTACGTTTAATAGAATAAATTTGACAATATATT
Organism: Saccostrea cuccullata; assembly: GCF_032062105.1. Taxonomy (NCBI): domain Eukaryota; kingdom Metazoa; phylum Mollusca; class Bivalvia; order Ostreida; family Ostreidae; genus Saccostrea; species Saccostrea cuccullata. The sequence goes on from NW_026920069.1 coordinate 135,017, forward strand.
TGATACAATGATGAATGAAAACCCCGTATGCATTGGTATGCTGATCGTTTAAACACACATTATTGCGATCTACTCGATGAGTTTTTCCAATGAATTAGAAACTTCACCCCACTTACTATTATTATGCATGTGCACGTGTAGTTTAAGATCCATAAAACAATTACCACCTCGATAAATACAGAAAAATAAATTGTTGCAAACCCAGCTATTGTTTATTCGGCTATTAAAACTTGAAATGAATAAAAACACAAGCGATTACGACTGATTAAAACGAGCGTAAGACAGAGTGAAATTGAATAAAATGAAAGAGTTGACGTGATTTCAAACCCATTTTTCTATTTATGACTATCAGAGTACACAATGTATTTTAACATCGAATGCCCGCGGCTCTCTTTCTCCACGTGCATGTAAACGAGGACTTGGTTACTACACTTTAGACACAAAGTGACAGAGCTGGATGACACTGTTTGCTATACTACAAAGATGTGAATTATAGTATATTTGAAAGTAATATTATTTATGTATTTATTAATGTTATTTAATATTACTGAAAAAAAAATAAACGGAGATTCAAAAGAGTGATGGTAAAAATAATATGTACGCAGCATGCGTAGTACGTACCTATCATAAGACTTCCGTCACTAATTACAATTATTTGTCGAAGCCCCCTTTCAAGAATTAATTAAATTCAATAACACGGGATAGAGAAATGTTTTTTTTTTTATTATTTTAATTGTATTGATGCGTGAACAGGCCAAAGAAAGCGATTAAAATTCGAAATGATTTTACACTAACAATGTGTGTGGAATAAGATTATATAAAGATCGGTAAAGTAATCTTATTGATTTGATATAATTAAAAACATAATTTCCCATTAGTTAATAGTTCTTTGTACAAGATAGATGTTAAACGCGATCACAGATACTTGCTTTGTTTATAACACAGGTGGCTAGTACACTGGTGACCGAGATCGGCAGCGTGGGATTCGCGCGTTATGTTGCATAACTCAAAACATCGAGCTGAACATGGAGATTGTAATATGCATACAGCTAATGATGTCAATTATTCAATGCATTCAGTTTAAAATTACTTACATAGTTTGTTGTACTAAGAAATGTAGAAAGATGTATTTAATATTCTCCGCTTTTGAACACTATTAAACTAACAAAAAAGAAGAAAAGAAAGTGAGACTAGTTGTAATAAATCATTTAATAGTGAACCACAAAGCACGTTTAAATCCTTATTTAAAAGAAAATTAACATTAAATACTGTAGGGTATATAATTGATGGCAAGTCTGTTTAAGTTGGTCTGATTTCCTTTCCGAATGAAAAACGCTACCTGTTTACCTGGCCTGCTTTCTACTACGTATTACGCAATACCCCCGGTATAATCGAACACAAAACATTTTCATCAGATCAAAAAGGTGTCAAAGAAGAACTTTGTCCGTAAAATCCAGATCGAAATATTTACCGTTTTTGAGTTATAAAGCAAAAACTTTCAAGGTCCCTAGATCCCTAATCATAGGGACCAGCTCCTTTTGAATAGTATTATATGAAAGCCCTTACAATTATGCACAACTTTTGTTCAACATGTCTTAACAAAATATTTTTAGTTTTCAAAATAAAAAGGAAAATATGTGTAAATTTTCGCTCTTTCAGGCATTCTAATTTTTGACCCCTATATAGCGCCATTTTGAATACAGAAATCGAAAAACAAAAACCAATGTGCACAACTTCAATCCTTCTGTTATCTAAAACCAGTAAAATTTCTGCTCCAGCTTTAGTGGTCTCTGAGCCTTTGTCTGGAAATGAAAGCCTATAATTTTTCGTTTAAAGGGAAATAACTCATAACCGGAAGTAAATTTTTGAAATTTTAGACAACATTCTGATAGAATTTATTACCGTCTATAATGTCTGAAAATTTGAGCAAAATCCATTTAGGAATGAGTGAGATATGAGGCCTCAAAGTTGGCGTCTAGGAAGAAAACAAAAAAAAGAATAATAAGAATAATCTTAATCATCAGAATCAGTAGAAGGTCTTCCGTTGGAAACGGAAGACCTTAATAAATGATAATTACATATTTGGCATTTGAGAGTAACAATGTTATCACCCCTCCCCATTTTTTCTTTCCACAACACCGCTATATATTACACTGAGGACTTGAAATAATGATGTGAAATCTGAAGTATAATGTTATTAAAAATTAAATGCACAAAATGTTGAATGATAATTCAACCCCAGCCCCCTATAACCCACCCCACCCACACCCAGATACAAAGAACCAGTCATCTAAAAAAGTATTTAAATTCAGGCATTTTGAAAAATGACTGAGTCCAAAGTAGGTACATTTTATGCAAACTGGAAAATATTTAAGTTCAACATAGGTACATTTCTGGCACACTGAAAAATGACAAAGTTCATAGTAGGTAAGATGGAAAATATCTAAGTTCAAAATAGGTACATGCTAGGCACACTGAAAAATAACAAAGTTTAAAATAGGCACATTTCAGGCACACTGTAAAATGACAAAGTCCAAATTAGGTACATTTTAGGTACACTGAAAAATGACAAAGTCTAAAGTAGGCACATTTCAGGCACATTGTAAAATGGCAAAGTCCAAATTAGGTACATTTTAGGTACACTAGAAAAAAATTAAGTTCATTTTTGGTACAGAATAGGTATGCCTTTTCTGTACCTATAATAGTAGGTACACATTAGGCACAGAAAAGGCACAAAAAAGGTATGCCTATATGTACCTTTTTTTTGTATGGGTTACTACCTTGAACACCATGATAATTAAACCCCCACAAAAGTTAGGGATTTCACAGTATTGTACAGTTTATAGAAACACATTATTATATAATTTGCATTATAATCTACAAAACGTTTTCACTAATGTTAATGTTAATAATCATAAATAATTATTAAGATAATGTGTTCTGATGTTAATGATATGATGAAGATTAACATTGCTTTTTTTAAAAAAAAAAAATGACCCTCATTTTAACCCAAATGCACTCGATACTACAATTATTCAAATTTTTATATTCTTCTAGGATCTTCATTTCAAGACAAAAAAAAATGTAATAAAAGTTGACTTTAAAAATGTAAAAAGTGACGGAGTGGATGAATATTTATAAATGTACCAATGAACTTATTTATTGTTGTAACATTTACATTCTTTCCTGGAAATTAATAAGCATAAATTTATAGAGGACAAAATGATTTAACTCCCCTCTCTTTAAATTTACAGACAGTCCATGTTCGGGAAATTCTCTGAATAATCATGGTTCAACATCATCAGGTAAGTTTTGTAAGCTAAAGATTATTGTCCCTCACTTTCACTGAAAGTGGATGATATTAATTTAGGTCAGTTAAAAATTTCTCACCATCCATATAGCTGTCTGTCTAGTTGTTCGTAACTTGATTCAAGACATTCTATCAAGAAGCCTTAGACCTCTTACAATGAAATTCTATTGCCACTATTCCCTTTGGTTTAAAAACACCCCATCAGTTTGAAGGTCAAAAGGTCAAAGGTAAAGTTCATAAAGCCATACATTCTGTCTCTGTGTTAACACTTTGTTTCCAGGCGATATCTGAAGCCTTTGAACTTTTGCAGTGAAAATTTTTTTATATTACAGCTTGCAATGCATGGCCAAACAGACACCCCTTTTAATTTTGAGGTCAAAATGTAAAAGCTGGTCAAGATAAAAAAACATCATACTAAAAACTTTTTCCAGATGATGAAGTTTAGTTTTCTTTGAGCTTTCTTTATAAAATTTAATTTACAACTCTGGCCTTATGAAGGCCCTTGTTGATTTTGAAGTAAAATGCTGAAATGTAGAGGACATTGATTCAAATTGTATATAACTAGTTGTCCTTCATTTGCATCTGTGTATATAGTATTAAATTTTGTTCTACAGCCAACTGAGTGGTTGTCTGAATCCTAAAAGTCTTGTTAAATATACAAAACAACAGCAGTAAAAAGCACAGAGTTTCTCCAATATTTGCTTTAATATGGGTTTCATTTATTTGTATACATGTATTAATATGTAGGGAAGATAAATTAGAACCACAAACGATAGTATTGTTCTCCCACCTACCTCTAAGTCAATTCTCAAAAATTAGCATATTCGAATGATTTTCAAAATTGTTATAGATCTATATATATATATATATATATATATATATGAGTTTTCATAAAACGTTACTTGGGATACCAAAGGGAGATCACTCTATAATTTTGGTAAAACTTGTGTTTTTCACTATAGAAATCAACAGAAAACGGAAAATATTTTTAAAACATCTTTCCCCCCCCCTTCCCCCCGTGTAACAAAAATTCCTTTTTACAGATAATATGGACCGTCATTTAACAAATTTATGCCAAAGCTTTTTGTGTTTCACAGGGGGTGGGGGGGGGGGGGAGAGCATATGTTTATATGCAAAATACGAAAAAATACTGATTTTTCACCAATTTTAAAGCTATTCCCAACAAAATAATTGTATTTTATTACATGTACTTCATATATGTTTTATTTATTTGCGTAAAAGAAAAGATATGAGATAAAGAATCTGGGTGGATAAGGCGAGTCGTATGCCTACGCAGGGGCAGGTAAAATATCGATTAAAAAAATTCTTGCAAATTCCTTTTTTTGTTTAATTTGGGAGTTATTTATAACCATATGCATAGAGTAAAAATAAAACCTGAATCAAATCACTTACAAAGTGTTTGTAATTAACCATCCAAAATGGTAACTCGCTTAATTAAGTTACCATAAAAATGATAGAAATTGAATGTTAAAACTGTGTTTTTTATATAGAGTGGGTCTTCGTACCATTTTTTTGTAAACAAATATTGAAAGGGTATTTTCAAATAAATGGTACGAAGACCCACTCTATATAAAATGGTTAGTTTTCCTACTTAAATTTCGCAACATATTCTCAAAAACTCCAAGTCCAAATGTGCGTTTGCTAATAACATATAGAACTAATTGATATTTAAAGGGCAATGTATGTGCAACTTCGTGGCTCAGTGGTCATAGCGGCGGTGTTGAAACGCCCAGTTATTTGTCGCGAGTGTTCAAATCACGTTTTTTTTCTCAAGTTCAGGTTGATATTTTTTTTTTCACTAAAAACAGAATGAAAAGATAAGATGATGAATTTATTCACTGTCAATTAATACATTTCCTTTAATTAATAAGTTTTCAAGCTACATGTGTAAATATTATTTTGTACGCATTCAGTTCAAGACTACATTACATGATTGAAATGTATAAACAGTCGTGGGTAGACCAGCGCGATATGGCTGTTCTTATATGCAAAAACAGTTAAAAGGAAAGGTAAAGCGTACTACCTCCCAAACCCTGAAAACATAAAATTATTTTATAGATCAACTTACATGAAATATGAAAAGCATCAAGTTAAAAATACTGTAACGATAACGGCAAGGTTTAAAAAATAGATATTGTCATTTGGACAGCGCTGTACAAAGTTTAAATGTTTAAATAAATCGTACATCTGTGAAATTTCTGAAATGCTTACAGAGCGACAAAATCTGTGTGGGCATATGACTCGCCTTATCCCCCAGATTCTTTTATCATATTTAAGACTATTTCAAAATATGGTGATTCTTGAAAGTTAGATTTCACTAGAAAATATTGTCTACACCCTTTTTTCAAGAGCTGGAATTAATGATAATTTACAATCTAGTGCTGGAATTAAAATGATTAATCAATAACCATAGAACTGTTCTTTGTATTAAACAAAGATTTAATGGCCAAATTGCCATTAATATTGAATTTAATGGGTGCAAAATGTAGGCGGGATTCAAAAGAAAGAGTTCGTAGTTCTTTGTCTCTGGTGAGCATCGATTCGTTTGCCCATGGACAGTGGGTTTCATTTAAAGTTAGAGGTGCTATGGTTTCCTTATATGTAAAAACAGCATTTTCTATACACAGTAAGATTAAACCATGTTATAATCAAAGACAAAATATCATTTTAGTTCGAGTGAAGAGGATCCTTAAACCAGATGGAAAAAGACCCTACAATAAAGCATTATCATGCTATTACTGTGGTAAAGTTTTGCGTCACAGAATAAAAAAACATCTGGAGAAAAAACATGGAAATGAAAGACATGTAGCAGAGGCATTGTCAAAAAACTCAAAACAAGAACAGAAGAAACACCTGGACAAGTTAAAAAATTTAGGAAATTTCAAGTACAATTTAAAGGTTTTAAATGAAGGAAAAGGTTCCTTAATAGTAGGTCGAAGGCCAAGCAAAGAAAGTCATGTGGCAAAAGACTACCTGCCATGCGTATACTGTTTCGGCTTTTTCTTCAAAAAAGAATTATGGCGACATGCAAGAAGTTGCCTTTGGAATGATGCCAGTCATCAAGATGGAATCATTGCCAGGTCCAAATTGCTTCTTGCTGGAAGCTTGGAACCAACGCCATCAAATGACAACATTCCAGTAGAAATTAAAGACACAATACTTACAAAAATGAGGCACGACGATATCTATGATGCTGTTGTGAGTGACAAATTGATCCTCCAGTTTGGGAAAGTCCTCATTAATCAGTTGGGGCCAAGAAGAACTCACAATATCTCACAGAGAATGAGGCAGTTAGCAAGATTAAAAATACAGTTAAATCAAAATGAGGGTAATACAAGCAAAGAATTGGAAAATTACATCTCCCCCCAGTCTTTTGACTTGATTGTGGATGCTGTTAAGCAACTTGCCGGTTTTGACAGAAATGAACAGCAGATTTCGATCTTCAATATCCCATCATTAGCAATAACCATCGGCCACAATCTTGTTAAAGCTGCAGAAATTCTACGAGGAGTAGCTTTGAGGACAAATGATGAATTGGTTAAGAAAGGTGCAGATGACTTTCTTCAACTGCATTCTGGTGAATGGACAACATCAATATCCTCCATTGCCCTGGCATCATTGAGGACCAACAAATTTAATAAGCCTTCTGTCCTGCCAATTACCAGTGACTTAGTAAAACTCAAACTTCATCTGGACACAGAAATCGAAAAGATGATCAAAGAGGTGGAGATGAGTCCAGATATGACTGCATGGAGGACTTTGGCAGAGGTAACCTTAGTCCGAGTTATTCTATTCAATAAAAGACGAGGCAGTGAGGTATCAAAGCTTTTGAAAGTCACCTATGAAAGTAGACCAAATTGGAAACAAAGCATTAATGAAGAAGTCTATGGAGTGCTGAAACCTGTAGAAAAAGAGCTACTGAAAAGGTAATTTATTTTAATTATTTTGGAGTTTCAGTTAAGGGGGCTGACAATTATAGTTTTCATAATGTGCAATATTTCCGCATCATAGTAAAATGAATCGTATTTACTGTTTTAATGGAACTTTTTTTTCTTAATTATTAAAATTTAACAAAATTGAGAAATTATAGGCATAAGAATGTTATAAAATTTAATATAACCGAATTTTTAACCAATTCTGCAATTGATAGGTAGGTTGACGTTGTTGCAGTTTGTTTTTGACGTTATGATATTCTGTACCTCTTAAAGAAAGGGGTAATAAAAATATCATTAAATAAATAATAAAAAGAAAAAGTAATAAACATACGCTCTTGAAATTTAAAACAGAAGTTTGAGAATACCTCTAATATTTTTATCATGTTTTCATGTGAATCAGTTGTGTACTTCAGATTTTGTAGTACTCTGTAAAAATAGTGAAATTTGCTAAATTTTTGCATTTTGAGATGCCCCCTCTGGTAAAGACGGTAGAATTTTGTGTGTCTTACATATATTGTAAAATATAGTATTACTCGTCAAATATTATAGTTTGAACAAAATGTATATTGTAGCATTTGTATAATTTGCTTTAAAGTGCTAAAAATGGGCATTTTCCTATATAATCGTAAAGTAAATGTACCAGTATTTTGAGACGGTCCCTCAAAAATACCTGGGAGGTAGATTTCACCCAAACTTTGCATGTACTTTGAAGATAATGTAAGCTTTATATGGTACAAAAATGAAGAGTTTCGATATTGTAGTTTTCACACAATAAAACTATAGTTGGCCCGGCCTTATAGCGTACATAGCGTACAGTTATGGAAAGGGTACGAGGGAAATAGCAAATTTATGGTAACCCGATATGGGAAACTATTTCCCCTAGGCGGCGAAGTAGGTAAACTTTTTTTTCACCCAAACCTTGCATTTACTTTGAAGATAATATAAGCTTTATATGGTACAAAAATAAAGAGTTTCGATATTGTACAGACCCTAAACCGTGCTACTACACCACTGGAACGGTACGGTTCGGTACGCTTTGAGCACGGAACGGTACGCTTTGTGCACGGTACGGTTCGTTTTGAGGACGGTACGTTTCGTTTCTTGCACGGAACGGTTCGCTTTGTGGACGGTACGGTACGCTTTGAGAACGGAACGGTTCGCTTTGTGCACGGAACGGTACGCTTTGTGGACGGTACGTTTCGTTTCTTGCACGGAACGGTTCGTTTTGTGGACGGTACGCTTTGGGAAACGGTATGCAAATGAAGTGGGCGGAGCCTGTCAGCTTTGGTCCCCGATTGGCTGGGATACTTTAGTTCATTTTAAATGACTTTTGGAGTACTTACATGTAATGCACGTATATAACAATTTTCCGTTATTAAAGAATGTAATTTAGTTATTGTTTATATAAATTTAAGTATCAATGAGTTAATTTCTATTTATTACGGAAGTTCAAATATTGTATTACGTGTACATGTATGTAATTGTGTTTACTTAGTCATGTATGCTATGTCTCGGTTTCAGTTGAAAAGTTAATTTACGCTGCAGTACAGGTCGAGGATAAACTGAAAAACATCGTCCCATTGATCTTTTTAGCAACATAAAAATTTCAGTACGCGTATATTTTACGTAGGCTGGGGCTAATTATAAAAAAGAAAATATATAAATATATGTATATGTTATTTTTTCTCTTTGAAAAAAAAAGCCGCACTATAATTTTAAAAAGGAATATATATATACTTGATCTATATAATTTTATAGCACTAACCGCGTATATAAATTATTTTTAATTGATTGATCTATTACAGAAGAACAACATGACTAATCGTACTTTTAATTTTAGTGATAAGAAAATTAATAGATATCGTTTCTCTATTCTAAAATTGTATATTTATCATTTATTCTTTTGCTTCAGAGGAGAAATATCAGTAAATTATTTTTTTTTCTTTTAGAAATATCAGTAAATTATTTTTTTTCTTTTATACGTGTATTTTAATGCATGTACTGTACATACTAGTATTCTGTCTTCATTAGTGTGCCAAATTAACGTATTATCGACAAAATTAATACACTGTATTAAAAAATGATTTTATATATTTATCTATCTATCTATCTATTCATTCATTCATTCATTTTTATCTATCTGTCTGTCTTTTTATTCTTAAATAAACGATTAAAAATTTATTTGTTATGTAAGCATGTACCGGCACGTGGCTATATACAACACAAACTTGTTGACCAGCTAAAACCCTCTCTCCTCACCCCCCCCCCTACACAAAACAGTGACAGGGGTAGTGGTATGGCTTCGAAGGAGTACCCGATTTGGTGTACATGTAACACAAAAGTCCAGTGCCAAGTTGACCCCCTCTCCCAAAAAAGATAATAGATTGGGCTAAAGGTGTTCAGTTGGTTGGCCGATATAAAGCCGTCGTTTAATTACTTCACAACCACTCCAGCTGTTTCTGCAGTAGAAGAATCTGTAAGTACGTAAGTTTAAAATGCGAACACAGTACCTTATTTTCATGTTGGTATACATTGAACATTGCATAATATTATGTAATTCAGAGTACGGTTTTTAGTCTATAGTGCTTGAGGTATCGGTTTGTACAAATAATTAAAAAAGAGAACTGCCAAATCTTGAGTGCTTCAAATTATCCCTTATACTATTAGTAGTCATTTTATCGTTAACAAATCCCTTTACACAATCCATATTTTAAATTTTTTTTATGTTGTTTCAGTTTGTATTTCTATACGCTATTGAAATAAAAAATTATGAGTGATTTAGGTCCGTAACTGGGGGGGGGGGGGGAGGGGCTAACCCCCCTTCCTAGACCCCCATGGTTCCGACGCCTATGCATTAAGTCTCTGATAAATTAAAATGTTATAATACAATTCATATGAACGTACTGATTAGGAAAAAACAGATATATTATATTTTCTGTACAAAAATAACTAAAATATTCAAAATATTGCTACAAATTTGTAGCGTTATGGTTTTATATATTTGTCCTTTACTATACCGTAACGCTATAGATCCCTAAACCTTCCCCCCCCCCCCCCCCTTAACATTTACTTTACACAATTGTAAATTCAAGTTCATTGAAAGGCTGGTTTCATCATCTCCACCTTTAATATCTTACAGTCAAATCAGGGTAATCTGGTAATGTATGAATAAAATTCGGTTTTGAAAGATATGTAATCAAATTGATAGTAGGTATACCTCCCATCAAGCTCTGAAATAGAATTTTATTTGAGTTTGGACAATTACCCACTCTTTCTATCTTGTCGCTTTTTTCTACACTCACTACTGTGTTGAATTTGTTAGCTCCTCCCCAGCGTACAAAAATGATACCAAGTACCCGGGAAAAGATTCGTGAACAAATAAACTTAAAATTAAATTAGTTTACGTAATGAACTTAGTATAATCGTGTGGATTATTTAGATAAATGTTCCATTTTTATACCAAGAAATTTGAATTAGCATACATAGTACATGTATTATGCGATCTATAATCTATAAACCAATGCGTTATCGTGCGAATAATTTTCGGGTTTAAATTGTCTCCAAAATACATCCCATTTTATGCATTTATTAAGTGGTTATAAACAGAAAACTATTTATCCTACTATCTTTAGAATCAGTAATCTGAAACATATTTAATTTTCAAGAAAGAAACTTTTTGTTTTCCTGAATGAGTGATGAGTTATAAACATGAGACTCAAATAAAGCCACGAAAAAATGATTTTTTATAGACTTTCTTTCCTTCTCTTTGTTCTCCTTTTCTTCTTTTTTTTTTTACCCCGGTTTATGTCTATGGTATTTTATTTATCTGTAATATTATAACAGTCTGTTGCCGTTAAAATTCAATGAGATGGGTTTTGCTTTACGTGTTTATCTTTGTGTTTTTTTTTTTCTGAAAAGAAACAATGTCTATAAGGCAAGTGATGAAAGGTTTTTTTTTTTAAGATAAATTCTTCCTTCAAAAAGTTGAAGCGAATTGGCAAAATTTGATTGCAAAAGCTAAAATACTCTTAAATTACCAGTAAGTTTAATTACATTATAAAAAATTGTTCTAGTATTTAAAAATATGACAATTTTTAAAAAAAAAAACAATTGCAATTTATTCAATACATGTATAATGTGCTGTCCGACTTTAAATTCTTCCCTGTCCGACTTTAAATGACCGAGAATGTAAAGTTGGATAGTTTAATTTTAATAGTTTACTTAATAAATATCCACAAAAAATTATTATTATGGGAATAAGTAATATTATTCATTTAAAAGTTTGATTTAATTACAAAATGTATAGGCTATTACGGAGTACCGACGGCAAACTGAAGATTTCTCCAGAGATAACTAACTTAAAGGTCATTGCCGACAGGTGCGCGCTCGGTGCGCATGCGAAAATTATCCGGATCCATGAGATGCGTATGTATCCTCTTAATTTTATACATTATTTAAAACTTTTTCACGACTATGTTTGCATGAAACAACCAGAAACATCCTGTAGACGGAGATACTGAAAGAAAAATACACATGACACTAAATTTAGAAACGATTTTATTCTGAAAGAGAAGAGTGTCCAACATTCGATGCTGTCCGACTTTAGCTGTTCCTCCCCTACTCATAACAGATTAAATACATAGAACAATTTAGTTTGTTGGTGTAAAATGGTTTGTCCATTTGATGATTGTAAACTAACATAGAATGAGTGGGTAAACTAACGTACATCATACGCCCCCCCCCCCCCCAAAAAAAAAAATACATGCACAAGACAAAGGGATTTACATATTTTCATTTCAACATTTAAGCTTAAAAATGATTCTTTAGTTCGTTACCATTTCTCCCATGTATCTGTTCATGGATCACAAACGACGATTAAATAATTATCTTTTTTTGCGTACAACTATATTAAATCCCATGTTTAATGTCCAAAGCAAATTTTTTCGCTAGCAGAAATTAGTAAAAATAGAAAATAACTATTTAAAAAGCTCAACAAAATTGGAAAATTATAATTTTGGGTAACATATTACACATGATATCTCATCCGAATGAATAAGAAAATTACGTATCACAAACACAACCCGTTGATTTGTAGCGAAAAAGGAATCGTCTTACACTCTGTCTAGTTGTTTTAAAGTTGTAGTTTGCTTCGAGTAGTTTCGTTTTTTTTACAGATGAAAGCCCAGATGCGTGGTACTTGATTATGGTGTTTCGAACAGCCAGGAACAACCTACGTCCTCCCTTAACGGCGCCATAGCGAGAAATAAACCAAAATGACTTATTTGGTCATTGCACGGTTCGAAAATCATTGGGGGCGTGGTTTGCATAATTAAGCAAAGGACGGTACGGTTCGTTTCTTGCACGGAACGGTACGCTTTGAGGACGGTACGGTACGCTTTGTGCACGGTACGGTTCGTTTTGAGGACGGTACGTTTCGTTTCTCGCACGGAACGGTTCGCTTTGTGGACGGTACGGTACGCTTTGAGAACGGAACGGTACGCTTTGTGCACGGAACGGTTCGCTTTGTTCACGGTACGGTACGCTTTGTGCACGGAACGGTACGGTTCGTTTCTGAGGTGTAGTAGCACGTTTTAGGGTCTGTAGTTTTCAAACAATAAAACTATAGTCGGCTCGGCCTTATAGCATACAGTTATGGGAAGGGTACGAGGGAAATAGCAAATTTATGGTAACCCGAGGGAGGAAACTATTTCCCCGAGGTGGCGAAGTAGGTAACCTTTTTTTCTCATTTCAGGGGGGGGGGGGGTAGGTAAACTTTTCAAGTACTTTTAGTACCAATTCTAACACATTGTACTACATTTTCAGTACATCACTAAAAGTCTACAAGTGTGGGGCCAACCAGGCTTTCAATTAACATTTCCTATAATTATGACTAAGATTGGGAAAAAAAGTGGGGGGCCCCCCCCCCCCCCCCCCCGTTGCTACGCCCCTGGAATGTGAAAAGCAAATATTTCATTGTTGTATACATTGGAAACATTGACAGTACGTGAGCACACCTCAGAGGTGATTGTTTTTGGACCAAGGAATAGTCACGTGAAATTGACTTTTCATTGAAATCACAGCAAGGGGAAAGCTGTCAACAAAAGGACTTGTACAATGGAGTGGAGAAAACTCTAATTTTTTATCATTGTAAATCATTTGTATATAAATGTGAGCATGGCATTAGTAGATAATGATGTTATATAACATTGTATTTAGTGTGTAAAATTACTTAACATGTGAATTTATTCTGACGTCACAGAAAATAGCTTTCTCGACCTGTATGATGCATAAATATTTTTACCAATTTAATTTTTTTTTAAAAGTTTTTTTGTTTGTTGACTATGAAATAAAATTTGTATCATTAGAATTATAAAATGCATTTATTATTACAGGTTGCAGCTGGTAGAAACTCAAGGCAAAAGAAACAACAAAAGCCCAATTCTGTTGACAGAAAAAATGGTCCAAGCATTGGACATTCTCTCGGGGGAAAAGTTCAGAGAAGCATGTGGGGTCTTGAAGTCAAATCCCTACATTTTTGCCAGCCAAAATAGCTTGGAGAACATCAATTCATGGCAAGCCATGAATAAACAGGCAAAGCTAGCAGGATGTCAACAGCCTGAGCTTATTTCATCAAGCCGGTTAAGGAAATACATTGCCACCATCTCACAGTTGCTGCACATGGAAGATCATGAGCTAGAATGGCTCTCCAGGCATCTAGCTCATGATATTAACACCCACAAAAGCCATTACAGGCAGCATGATGCAGCTATTGAAATAGCTAAAGTGGGAAGTCTGGTATTGGCAGCAGATGAGGGACAGCTTAGTAGGTTTGCGGGGAAAAAGCTGTCAGAAATAGATGTTTCAGGTATGAAAATATAACACAAAATCAGTTCTTATTATTATTATGCCCCTCCAGGAATATGGCAGGGGCATATACTGTTTGTCATGTCCTTTTTCAGTCCTTTCATCCTTCCATTTTTCCTGTGCTTCCATCTTTCAGTCTAGCTGTCCTTCCGTCTGTTCTTCCGTCATACTTTGCGTTTAGCTCTGTTCAAAGCTCAATTTCAAAGAAACTATCCAGGATATTTTTGTCAAACATCATAGGCTGATAGACATTGATGAGAGCAATTCAACTGTATCAACATTTTTGACCTTGACCTTTCATTTGACCTTGACCTTTAAATTGTGTTTAAGTCAGTTTTAAGGAAATCATTCAAGATTTTTATTTATCAAACTTTATATTTTGAAACATATATATGACAGATATGCACTGTATCAACATTTTTTACCTTTGCTTTGACCTTGACCTAACATTACTAAATTATTGTTAAACTTCATATGCTGATACATATTAATGTAAGTTTTTCAACTGTATCAAGATGTATGACCTTGACCTTTCATTTGACTTTGACCTCACTTTATCAAATTGGTGTAATTCAGTTTTAAAGAAATCATTTATAATAATTTTTCAACTTCATATGCTGATACATACTGATGAGAGCTTTTCAACTGCATCAACATTTTTTGACCTTGGCAATTTTTACCTTGACCTCACTTTAAATAAATTAGTGTCAAACTTCATATGCTGATACATACTGATTTAAGCAATTCAATGCAGCACTATTCAAGATATTCTGATCAAATATCATTATACTTTTACAAATTTTCATATATATATATATATTGATATATATTATAATATATATATTGAAAATCTTTATTTTCAAAAAAAAATTTAAAAACATTCCATTAAAAAAAAATCATTGAAATCTTTACTTGATAATGCCCTTTTCTACAAAAAATGTTCGATTAAAAAGCATTTAAATCTTTTCGTAAAAATACCCTTTTCTGATATACTTTTCAGAGTTCCTTCTTCCTGACCTAGGAAAATACAAGGCTGTTGATGACAGGGATATTCTTGATATTGAGCTAAATGGTAATAGTTTTTAAGATAATTGTATTCTATTTTTTAGAACAGCATGTATTGTCGTGATAAGTCATACTCATTTGCAAGTGTTTGAGATAACCAAGTTTGAATGTAAAACATTACATATGCATTTTCTCACTTTGAGCCTTTTTGTCTTAAATTCAGATAATAAGCCATGTTTGACAATTAAAGTGTCTTTAATAAGGTTCTTCACTTGTGAAAGTGATCGAAGCATATTATTTAAAGTTGTTAATAGCTCAGCTTAGTAATTAGAAAATGATAATTTAAAGTTAACCTTTAAAATAAAAAGTCTGAACTTTTTCATGCTGTTTAAAATGTTAAGTTACATATTGATAGTCAGATGACAAAAACACCTTTGAACTCATACATAATTTGGTGTGCTTAATTATATTTACAGCTGGAGTGACAGCTGAGGAAACTGTGAGTGGACCTGATGAGTGTCAAGAGGATTATGTTCAGTGCAGGTAACCATTGTATTCAATTCTTATATTATTGCACAATGTTTGAATGTCCAATTCAGTTTATGTTTGGATTGAGATAACAGTGTATTTGAAAAAGGTAGTCCTGCAAGGTGGAGCATATTATACTGCACAGGTACATACTACGTGGTGTAAAATACAGATGTAGAAAGCCTTGCCAAAAAGTGATCAAGGGCACTGGAAAGTTAAAATGATAATGTCCTACGGACCCGGTTTAACGATAGAATTCGTTCCGTGTATTCGTATTGTAGCAGAAAGAAACACGGGCAATAACTCGCATAGTGCATTTACTTGGAACAATCTAGAGAGTTCCGAATGTAAGAGCCGGTAATTTGAATCGAGAGAAAAACGTTGAGAAAATTAATTGGATTTTTTTATTTATATGGATTATTTTTTGGGATAAAAGGCATAAGCAATCTCAAAAAGGTTTGTTTTAATTATTTTGGTAGTTATTCCCAGTGCAAATCATTTTATATTCTTCAAAATCGTTTCGGAGCGGATCCGCTCCAATTTGTTACATTACAAGTACATGGGACCTATTCTGACTGTGGTGAGGGCCTGTACCGAGACACAATTAGATTATTCTAACTATTGGATCCCCAGCTAAATAAATTTAATGAATTTCTTTTATGCTTATAACTAATTATGGATATAGCGAAGTAATTTCATAGGTCCCTGTGACTTCGTTATAACCGAGTTTTGCTGTACTGGTTTTGGTGAAAGAAGGGAGGGAGGCTCTTATAATTAAATGGATACTCATGCATAGTTGCCAACCTCTAGCATGTAAAAATCTGGTCATGACCAGATTATCATTTGGAATGAAAAAAAAAAAAATCTGGTCATAACGCGTAACGACATTCACGTCATACCGTATAAGTAGAATTTTTAGCGAGCATTTAATTTTGGCATTATTAGCAAGGGTGTCGAATTCGCTTAAATTGAATATCGCTAAAAATTAATTGCGTTTTATTGTTAATAGTTTCTTTAATATGCATTTTAAGATCGTTAGAATAACATCTCGCTAAAAATAAATTACCAGTTTTTAAGGGCAAATTGCTAAATTTGCGTATCTCTAAAATTTCCACTTATACGGTATTTACCATGGTTAAACTTTATACATATATTTTGACAAAGTATTTGTGTATTGAAAATTCTTTGATTGAAAAAGGCTTTAATTTACAATGACAAAAATTCGTACATAATTTGATTAATAAATTAACATGTTAAAAAAGAGAATTGAAGGTTTCATATTTCAGTATTGACCTGAAGTAGGACTAAGTGTAATTTTTTTTTAAAGCGTTTTCAGTCTCTGATAAATTTGAAAATATAATTATACGTCTAATTTCAGTTTTGAAGTCATTTTTTCCTCTCTCTTAATTAACTATTGCAATATGTATTTAATGTGAAGTTAGGCCTACACAGTTGTCTTCAATCACTTTATTTTATGTTGAATGATTATTTTTCAAAATGTTCAAGAGTCCTTGATATGTACATATTGTTTCTTAATTCTTGGTTCAATCAGAGACATGTGTTTGGTTCAATTCGTTCCTGCTGGCCCTGAAAACGATCTAGTTATATCGGAAGCCATTTTAATTGATCTCAAACATGTCAAATATTGATTTGTCAAAACAACACCCAGTTAATTGTTTACACCTGCACTGATAATTAATCCATCGGCATTGTTTACATTGGTTTACGTAGATTTAAGCTTGGGTTGTAACTGGAAGTTAAAAGTGCAACCTAATTTATGAACCAAATCCGGAAATCGGGAGATTTGCGGGTTGTTCGGCGAAGATCGGGTAAAAAGCATGACCCGCCGGGTTATTAAAAATAATCGTGACATTCGGGTAACGGGTTGAAAAATCGGGTGTGACACGACGAAATCGGGTGAGTTGGCAACTATGCATATTCCATTTAGTACTGGGTATTTTTCTGTGGAACATATACGCAGATCTGTCGGGGGTCAGGACCCCCTTGGAATTTGCAATGTCATTGAAATTATATACTAGTACTAAAAAAAGAAAAAGTAACCTAGTAGCCCTCTTTGAAAAATTCCCCACCCCCTGGGAAACACGAAATTGTGATAAATTGGTTTGAAAAGTCAAACGTTTGAAGCATTTGAAGTCGTTAATCTCTGTTGAAATTCTGCTGGGCGTCAGTCCAAATATCTAGCCCAGCAGAATCTCAACAGAGATTATTGAAGTCGTCAACCCTTATAAGAATTTAAAAAAAAATTATTCATTACTTTGGATGACAGGGGCTGACAAATAGATTTTTAAGGCACTTGTCCAAGAGCAAGTACATGGTAAAAATTGACTTGCCCTACCTGAATGTTTGCTTTCCCTACCATGTAAACTAATTCTGTATTATACCATGTATACACACCTGAGAACTATTGACCAATATCCCTTACATGTGTGAGCTGTAAGATCATGGAACATATTGTAACAAGTCATATTATGAATCATGCAGAGAAAAAATAACATCTTATATCCACTCCAGCATGGATTCAGAAGTAGAAGCTCATGCGAAACCCAACTGTTGGAATGTGTGGACGATCTATCTAGGAATTTGGAAAATGGAAAGCAAACAAATCTGATGATCCTAGATTTTTCTAAAGCTTTCGATAAAGTTTTCCACAGTCTACTTCTCCATAAACTACATCGTTATGGTATCACAGGAAACACACATCGTTTGATCAAAGCTTTCCTTTCAAATAGGACCAAAGTAGTAGTGGTCGAAGGGGAAGAGTCCGACATCGGAAGGGTTAAGTCTGGAGTGCCCCTGGGATCAGTACTAGGACCTAGCCTTTTCCTACTCTACATCAATGTCACTTACCGGACCACCTAACCTCCACAGTACGTCTCTTCGCTGACAATACCATATAGTAAACTTAACTATTTCAACAAATTCAGATTGTCATATCCTTCATGAAGACCTAAATAACCTTGCTCTTTGGGAAAAAAATGGAAAATGAAATTTCACCCAGATAAATGTACGTACAGTACTCACAGTTTCGAAAAAGAAAAATCCTATTATCTTCAACTACACCCTTCATAATCATGTACTTCCTCATGAAGAGTCCACAAAATACCTAGGCTGTACTATAACATCTGATCTGAATTGGGGACTACATATTTCAAATATCTGTAAGAAGGCAAATAGAACCTTAGGATACCTACAAAGAAATCTTTATATATCCTCTAGGTCGATAAAAGAAATAGCTTATACATCTTTGGTTAGACTGCAGCTAGAATATGCTTCAACAATCAACAGTTTGGGACCCATACCAACAGGGCCAGATAGATATGTTGGAAAAGGTGCAAAGAAGAGCGGCAAGATACATAATGGGCAATTATAGCGAGCGCAGCGAGCGTCGCGAAGCCCAGGGGCAAGTGGTTGATAAAATTTCACTTGCCCACCCTTAAAATTCACAAGCCCCGGGCGTCGGGCAATGGACTTTGTCATCCCCTGGATGATAAAAATAATTATAATTTATTTTAAAGCTAATATGACATCATGAAACCCCAAGTTTCTTTGCGACATAAAGTGTTATACAATTATAGCCTTTTGATGAGGTCAATCCCTCGATATATAGACCTTAGAGAAAGCATATCGACCGAGCACGAAGTGCGAGGTCGATATGCTTTCTCTAAGGTCTATATATCGAGGGATTGTACCGAATCAAAATGCTACAATTGTTTTATTATTTGTTATTAGTTAATAAGAAATGTCTTAAAATCCTTCTTTCTAATACTCAGTACCTTCTCATACAAGGCATTGTTATGTCATTCGCATTATGTCGTCACAGTAATGAAAACCACCTGCAATATCTGTTTTTAGAAACATCCAGTCTATAAAGACTATTGTGATGTCAGCACTATTGTTGCTTCACAGAAGAACGTTTCCAATTTTAGAAACAGCAGGTTTATAAATTTTTAAAATAGAAACATCCAGTCCATAACACTTTATATACTTAATCATGTGATCACGTTTGAGCCAATCAGACAGTTGGAACAATAAAGAAAAATAATAATAGATAATATTAAAGTATTAACATGGAAGACAAGTAACCTAGCTTCTGACACTTTCATAATTTGGACAGTGACACAACATATTTTATTCACATGGATTGTTATATTTCTTAATGGGAATTAACTCTTGCATATTAACACAGTAAAATTTACTTTTCTCCTTTTAGGTCAAACTCTAAAGAAAAAAAACGAAAGCAAAGTACAGATGGTAAGTTAATATTTTAGGCTTTTTACATGTGTATAATCTTTACTGTTGACTTTTGTTTATATGTCAGTACCATTACTATGCTAGCTGAAAATACACATTCTATTTCCCCTAATGATGGATATTTCCCTGCAAATAAGCAGAGCTAATCCTTGGCATTAATATTTCAACCAATAATTTTCTTTTTGGAAAGGGGGGGGGTGTTCAAGAATCAATCAGATGCTGGACTGTCACAATATCCTAAGTGCCAAATTTCCTGAAACAGTCAGTTTGCCACGGAAGACTACAGAAATTATGGCTTAAAAATAGTAAATGCATGTCTATTGCTTGTTAATTATACATCAATACTTTACTAAAGGTGCATCAATACGAATTTGAAGTTAATATTTGCTGTATAATATCACGTCTTATATATTTTAATAGCATTTCACACAAAAATATATTAAAAATTTTATTTCATCTTACAAGGGTTGGGCCACAAAGCCCGATCAAAGTTTTACATAGTAATCTTCAAAAATCTTCTAATCAAAATTCATAGGGACATGAAAGATGAAACCAATGTTGAATCATCCTCAGGTAGTGTACATTCAAGTTTGTTCAAATTATGACCCGGGGGGAGGGGGGGCACAATGGCTGTGATCAAAATTTTATAAAGGAAAAAATAGGAAAACTCTTTAAAAATTTTCTCAAGATCCATAGGAACAGGAAAGATGACACTCATGTTGAATCATCCTCAGGTAGTGTACATTTAAATTTGTTCTAATCATGACCCCCTGGGATAGGATCAGGCCACACTGGCCGATCAAAGTTTTACATAGGAATATATTGGGAAATCTTTAAAAGTTTTCATCTCAAATACTACAAAGCCATGATAAGTGATATTTTAATGGAAGCATCCTCATGTACTGTAGATTCTAGTTTGTTCTAATCTTGACCCCTAGGGATAGGGTGGGGCTACAATGGAGAATCCACGCTTTATATTAAAATATATTTTAAAAAATCAGCAAAGTCTTGAGTAGTGATATTTATATGGAAGCATCCTCAGGTAGTGTAGAATTCAATTTGTTCAAATCATAACTTCCAAGTGTAAGGGAGGTCCCAAATGGTGGATTAAAGTTTTACAAAGGAAAATAAGGAAAAAATCTCAATTATAACAGAAAAGCTATGTTAAGTCACATTGACCTGTAAGCATCCTCATGTTTTGAATATTAAAATTTGTTCAAATCAAAAGTACCCTTAAGGGTAGGGAGGGAAACAATGGGGAGTCAAATTGAAATTATTACAAATATATACAAATGTTAAAAAAAAACTATAAAAATATTTTCTGAAGAACTTTCTCAAGAAGTTATATGCAGAATTGATATGGAAGCATTCTCAAGTTGAATAGAACCTAGCCGCCCTCCCCAACCACCTCAGTAAACTTTTCAATTCTGATCTGATTTGTGTGTTTTCTTAGCCGATTCGCTCAGGTGAGTGATGTGGCCCCTGGGCCTTTTGTTATAGAAGCACCTACAGGTAGTGTAGATTCATATTTGTTGAAATTTTGGATGGGTATGGTGGTTCCACAGTAAGGAATCTGAGAATTTTATGTAGGGAAAAAATCTTTGAAATTTTCTTCTTAGGAACAGCAAAATGAGCAAAGCCATGATTAGTAATATTAATTTTGAAGCTTACTCATACCCCCCCCCCCCCTTTCCATAACTTTTTAATGCTGAACTGATTTCTACCTTTTCGTAGCCAATGTGTTCAGGTAAGCAATGTGACCCATGGGCCAAATTAATTCCACACATGGACAATAACATAAACAATAAATCTGACTCGTTAAAAAGATGTGTCCTAATTATTTTTTTAATTTGTGGAAAAGTAGGAAGAAGTCGCTACTTTTAGGAGATTTGAATACCTCAAGTGTTTGTTTGGTTCACCTTTTATGCAAGTTATCCCCAATTTCAAACTGATGCCCTGGCATACCCAACAAAGCAGAAAGTGATTCCTTATAGTTTCATTCATATGTGAAATAAAATTGTAAACATAAATAGAGAAATACTGTGTAATTGATTCAAAATTCACTAAGCCTCACAAGTCAATTTCAATAGACATGCTCACTGACGTCAAACACAAATGCAGATGGCATGGTTGATATGCATATAAGGCTCTTGACCATTTTACCTTGGAAATAAGCATTCTGGTTGAACTAACATGAAGTTAACTCACATTATTTTCCATGGGTTATCACAGAGAAAACATATAAGTCTCTTGACCATTTTACCTTGGAAATAAGCATTCTGGTTGAACTAACATGAAGTTAACTCACATTATTTTCCATGGGTTATCACAGAGAAAACTATTTTTAAAAAATGGGAATATTATACACCTATTTACTGGCTTTGAGGACAATAGCAAGTTTATCGTCCCCCAAGACAGCAAACTATTTCCCGAGGCGCAGCCGAGGGAAATAGTTTGCTGTCGAGGGGGACGATAAACTTGCTATTGTCCGAATAGTCAGTAAATAGGTGTTTTATTATACTGATGCTGACTTAACTTTTGTGAGTCCAGGGTACACACAATTATGATATTCCATATTATACCGGTTCTGACTTAACTTTTGTTACGTCATAATATATACGCGTCACAATCCATGTAAAATCAGAAGTTTTTCAGAGATGAAAAGCGAGGGAAATCGAATGCTGCCGTTGAATAGTTTGAGGACTATTCACCATGGGCAAATAGCACAAAAACTATTTCACGGTAGAGACTGTGTAGAAAAAATAGCATGTTTATTCGTCTTATTTTTATATAGAAAAAATAAACAGAGGTATAATAATAATAGATATACAATGGACTGCATGTACCTGTAGATGGATATTTATAAGGTTGTGACTATCTGATTTTTAAAAAAAAAGTTTCACAAAAGTTATTTGATTACATTTCTACAGAAACAGTGTCAAGCAGCAGCAATAAAAAGCAGAAGCTTGCTACAGACAATCAGCAGAAAGTTTTGGAGAGGTAAATATAACTGCTATTCAGAAATGACAAGTAATGTTAGTCTCAGTTGTGTCAGACTTCTCTTTTACACTCTTCAAAACAAGGTGACAGTGTGACATGACCTGACGAGATTTGTCTTGAAGTTGACCATACAATAACCGTAATACAGAACACTCTTTTTGGGTGTTTCTAATGCAAATGAGTGTAAACTGTACTTTACCTGCAAAATATCAATGATACAGTATACACCTATTTACTGGCTATGAGGACAATAGCAAGTTTATCGTTCCCCAAGACAGCGAACTATTTCCCGAGGCGCAGCCGAGGGAAATGGTTTGCTGTCGAGGGGGACGATAAACTTGCTATTGTCTGAATAGTCAGTAAATAGGTGTTTTATTATACTGATGCTGACTTAACTTTTGTAAACTTTTGGGAGTCCAGGGTACACACAATTATGATATTCCATATTATGCCGCTGCTGACTTAACTTTTGTTACGTCATAATATATACGCATCACAATCCATGTAAAATCAGAAGTTTTTCAGAGATGAAAAGCGAGGGAAATTGAATGCTGCCGTTGAATAGTTTGAGGACTATTCACCATGGGCAAATAGCACAAAAACTATTTCACGGTAGAGACTGTTTAGAAAAAATAGCATGTTTATTTGTCTTATTTTTATATAGAAAAAATTAACAGAGGTATAATAATAATGTTTATTTTCAGAGATGAAGGAAAAGTGATTTTGTATCTTTTATGATATAGACATAAGAATCATTCAAATTTCATGATAGTGCTGTTTAAATTTATTCAAATTTGAAATGAATGGAGAATACATATTTACAACGTTAAGCTACCAGTGGCGGGTTCAAAAATTTTGGAAAGGAGGGAGTTGAGGCACAAATGATTTTCTTTTTAAAAAATGTCCATACTGGAAAATCCGGAATATGTTAGAAACATACCAGTGTTTTTGTACTCCAGATCAAATTAATTATTTAAAACAACAAGGTAGGTGAGGTCATTAGTTTTGATCAGAATTCAGTATAACTTGTCACATAAACATGATAAAAAACACCATTTATTAAAATGTAACCGCTTTTTTTGCCCTCTTCGAAGAAGGAAGGGCATATTGCTTTGCTGTGTCTTTCGGTCGGTCTGTCAGTCCAGCATCAGTTTCCGCTCATTTTCTTTGCAGAGGGTTCACATATTCAAATTAAAGTATATATGATAAGAGCCAAGTTTGGCCCCCTAAAAATGAACAATTTAGAATGACATTCAGATATGTTTAATTGATATTTATTTTGTAGAAGAGATTATATTAGAAATATTTCAAATATATATTATTTACATTCATATGCACTCACTAGCTCTAAATATCATGAGAAATAATGCTATTTTTGCTATCTAACAAAAAAGCCAAAAATATGCCTTTTTCTTGATGTTTTTTCGTATGGGAAACATAGAGCGCAGTGTAGAACACACATAATTTTTCTTTCACTGTTCTGGAACTTAGAAAAATTCCAATTTTGGGGGGGAGGGGGGGAGGGCATAAGTGTTCTTGTTTATATTAAGTTCAAAAAGTTAATATAGTTGAATCTGTTAATATAGTTGACATTTACCTGCATTGTTTTTACTTTTTATTTAAGATTACGAAAATTAGAGGGGAGACGGCAGAAAGAAAAAAGTGGACTAAACAAGGCTTCTGAGACTTCTGATCCATTTGGTAAATATTATACAAAAAATTATGTTCAAGACCTGACAAAATGAATCATTACTATAACAGTGTTTAAAGCTTAAATTATGAGATCTTCACTGGACTACTGTTTCTTGTAAATGGAAATAGTCATCCATTGAAATTTTCTTTTTCACTGAAATCATATTGACAAAATTTTCAGTTTTTTTAGAGGTATGGTAGCTCACTACATAAAGTTTGTTTTAATTGATTTATTTATTAATTATTGTTATAATTATTTTTACACTGTTTCCTACTCCACCATCTCTTAACCATTTTTCATTAAATGAGGCAAAAAGATTTTATTAAAATATGTATGGATACTACACCTATTCAATGTGAATTGGTTAATTTTGAATTAGTGGAATATAAAAGCAAGACTATTTTAAGTAATTTATAAGCTTTTCAATGTCTTGACTTCATTCATTTAAACTTGCCTGAGAATGGGAAGGGGGGGGGTGTTATGAAACAGGTCCAGTACAATCAGTACATTTAGCTACATGTTCATAGGTAGAATCATGTACCGTAATTTTATTTACGTATCTCAGGTAGCTTTATTTGGTTTACATCAATACAATTTTGCTTCATATTTAATAAAGACAAAAAATCTTAAGAATATGCCTGTTGATATTTAAACAATAGGGATGTTTAAAAAATGTAATCAAAAGCAGTAATAGTTTATATAACATTGCTGCTTTTGAGTACTTTTAAGCAAAAGATGTATTTCTATTTGTTTGATTACTTGTAACTATCTGCCACCTTGTGTGTGGTGAGGCATAGATAAGTATGATTACTTCACACTGTATTGTAAAATGTACAAACTTTGGCAACCATGCAATTTACATGATCTATTTATGGAAATAGATGGATTTTATGGGGATTGGGAAAGTATACGTTTGAGGACAAAGACCTCAAGGGTCAAAATCATTTTGTTTGCATTAATTTTTTTATACAAATTAATTTGTTATTCTTCAGGTTTTTTTTTTCTTTTTGCAAGATTTCACAGATGATGACCAAGACTATGTGTACAGCAATAATGAAGAAGATCCCTCGGAGGATGAAGAGGTAGAGAAAGTAGAAGAACAAAAACCCAAAAAAAGATGGTCTGTGGAAGAAAATTCTCTTTTCAAGAGGATTTTCTTCCAGTTCCTGGAAAAAAAAACCATGCCACCAGGATCTACACTGATAGCAGCCCAAAAACATTTGACTTCTAGAAGTGTAGCACAGATAAGAACTAGGGTTCACAATGTCATTAATGGAAAGCAAAAACTGTCATGATAAGTTCTGTAATAAACAGAAAGATTACGGTACATGAAATCTGGATGGGCACTAACTGTACTCCAAGGTCATATTAAATAGGTCATGGCCACAAGTTTTCAAAATTTAATCATTTTCTAACCTCATATATGTAAATTTGTAATGGAGAGACATAGAACCCATACTTCAAATACAGGTTAAGATATCTTTTTTAAATATGATATTTGACGAATGTTATTTGAAAAAAAAATGTTTTAAAAGCTGTATAAAAATAAGAGTAAAATTCCTTTTCAAATTCAAGGCATATATGCAAATTTAAAATTACACCTTTTTTGTAAGCATTTTGCTGCAGGTGGAATTAGCTAGATTACAGTATAATTCAAGTAGTACTATTTTCCTATATAGGGTTTTTAATGAGATGTAAATATAGCAATCTAGTCCTTTAAAAATATTTAATTTAAGTGACAATTATTTTGAGCAATTTTTTTAATGCTTAGAATGATAACTATAACCTTCAGTACCTAATCAATTTCAGTTTTATTCAAATATAGTGATCCTAAAAATTCTTGCTAAAAATGCAGAATTGAATCCTTGCCAAAATTTTTTGCTTATATAGTACATGTATGTTCAGACGATAGACCCAGGTGGATTGAAAGTGGTCATAGCTAGAAAAATTATACATGGGATATTCAAAAGACCATAAAGGCCTGTAGATCTTATATTATAAAATAAAAACATTATATTTCTCTTATTTTGTAGTTTAGCTAGATACTGTACATATGTAGTTTAGTTGTTAGATCACCTGAACCAAAGTCACAAGTGAGCTTTTCTGATCGAAATTTGTCTGTTGTCGTTAACTTTACACATTTTTGATTACTTCTCAAGAACCACCGCGTCAATTTCACCCAAACTTGTCACAAAGTATCTTTGGAAAAATGAGATTCAAATTTGTTCAAATGATGGGTCACACCTTC